>NW_027506387.1:0-90729 GCF_021521415.1 Bidens hawaiensis | reverse complement strand
AATCCTCCATCCTCTTGTACTTCTTGGAAATCAAAGACTTCACCTTCACTGCTCCCACTAATCTTAGAGTTCTCTAGAAACTCAACATTACGACTTTCCACTATGTGAGTTGTATATGAAGGGTAATAGAATTTAAATGCCTTTGAATGTTTGGGATATCCTATAGTTTAACAACTGCCAGTCCTCATGTCAAGTTCTCTTTGTAGAGTATTATAAAGTTTAGCATTGGCAAGACAACCCCATACTTTCATATATCATAAACTTGGCTTCCTTACTGTCAAAATCTCGAAAAGAGTTTTAGGGACACATGTAGAAGGATCCCTATTAAATAGATGAACAATGGTCTTTAAGGCCTCGGCCCATAAAAAATTAGGAGAATTTGATTTTGCGAATATACTTCTTCACATATCATCAAGGGTTCTATTTCTCCTCTCATCGATGGCGCTGTGCTGAGAAGTACCTGTAGTGGTAAATTCGTATGTTGGCCATATACTCACCTCGTCTATTTGATCAGACTACCTTAATTAAATGTTGAATTTTAACTTTAGCCGTAAAGGTTTTAAATTAGCCAGATGCTCAGATTAAATAAATACAAGTACGTGTGAATTATATAGATTTCAATCAAGACAACCACAACCAAGAATTTGAGAGTTTAAACTAAAAGTGACTTCGTCATGCCCATGCTACACTTCATAACCATCATTGTCTAACTTTGGTACACACACTAAATTAAGGTATCATAAAGTGTAATACAATGAGAAGTTTTTTCAAAATAAATTCATAAGTTAGTCACTAACTCTAATTCTAAGATTTCTTAGTTTATTTCTAGTTTTTGGATTGTAAGAAATCCCCTTCATAGTTAGGGTCAAGTCATTCTACATAGCGGAACAAAAATGAGAATTGTGAGAATGATTTCTAGCCACATAAAAAACCCCTCAAAAAAATTTGGGAAACCTTAGATCGATCTCGGATCTAATATCTTAATAAAAATTATACGGATCTAGCTCATAATGCTATATATTGATTAATATGTTAATGTATTAATATTAGTATTAGTTGTATAAATAGTGTATGTATAATATTAGATTGAATACGTTAATGAAGCTTGAGAGAGAAATTGAACAGAGGTTCGTTATACTTTAACTCAAAACTTTAACTATCAGTGAAGACTCCACTATATATAGAAGACAGGTTTAGTTCATTAACATTCCATAACGAACTTGACACCGACTTCGTTACATTACATTAAACGAAATAACTTAACGAAACACCCCCTGATTCGTTAAACATCCTTAACGAATCAGGAGGGAACATAACTTAAGTCTAGTTCGTTAAACATCCTTAACGAACTAGATGACTTCCTTAACGAACTAACTCAATAACTTAATAATTATTACATTAATTAAACGATAAATACAAAACGATAAATACAAAGACTCGAGACGCAAAACCGTGTACTAACAGACACCCCCCTCGTCTTGATCTCTTTGTCTTTAACTTACTTGAAGCGTCTTGTCTGCCAATCTCTGCAGCTGTGAATACCATGCTCATGACACACACAAACAACGCGTTGGAATTGCATTGCTCGGTCATAGTCTTCACGACGCTCAATCAATATCTTATTCTTAAATAGCACGTCATTGTCGGTCTACGTTAAATTTAAAAAGCCACATGGCCCACATCGGATCAATGACCTTATCAGCTCAGTCTTTAATCCTTTACCAAACACAATAACAGACTCGCCATTTCGGTGAAAGAAAAATACATGTGTTGGTTCAAAGTTTTCACTGGCACACGCTTCATGGTCTTTGGCGGCTTTACCTTAAGAATCAACTTCCTTCAACCTGTCCTTGGATCAATTTCATTGATACGCTTACGTTTAGGGACCTGTGGATTAAGGAACTTAAACCCATGATTGACCTCAAAACGCAGATGTTTGTGAAACCAATCTGCATGTTTAACTCCCCCACGGTTTATAAAAGGACGATACGCCAAGATTCGTACATCCCATCTTGTTAGCGAAAGAACGTCAGTAATCTTCTCATAATATTGAACGCCCTTCTCCCATTTGATAATACATACATTTAAATCAGAATCAAACAACCATGAGATAATATCACCTTGGACTTTAGAGACAACCTTGAAGGAGGTCATTTGATTTACTTGAGCTTGATCAACAGCTTCAACTTTCTGTTCTTGATCTACAGATCAGAACGCCTTAATAAACTTATGAGAATTCTTGTCCGATGAGCAAACCAACTCTGAATGTCAGCAATAGAATGTCACACCCGGCCCTGAGCGGCGGAAACAGCCGGGCGCGCGCGAGTGGGGATTGATAATTAAGCACGGGCCATTGCAAACATTCAAAGATTTTCATTGCGTAAGAAATGTTTAATACATTACATTGTTTAAAAGTTACATAAAAACATCCAAGTATAAAACTGAAGATTTCCTCGCCATATCCCCTTGCGCGGCGGGTAACCGTGCGCATCGAGGGGATAAAACCAAAATCTTCCAAAAAGCTTGTTTTAGATGTTCAGCGTGTGGTGCTCTAAGTGTGACTCCATGCGCTACCTAGTTATTTCCTGAAAGACACGTAAAAACATTTGAATCAGTATAAACTGAGTGAGTTCAACAAGTTTTAGTAACTTGATAAATCGTATTGCATCATAATCATTCTGAAACATAATTCTGTTAGCCTCATTAAAAACACATGCTTGGTAAAACATAGCTCTATCAATATATTCTGGTAAAATCGTTCCGCGGGTTACGCGCGAACATTTCTGGGAACTGTGCTCGTCTATGCAAAGTGGCGCTGCCACTACGAGCTAAACATAAGTAATACCGTCCCGCGGGTTACGCGCGAACGTTTCAGGAAAATGTGCTCGTCCATGCAAAGTGGCGCTGCCACTACGAGCTAAAACAATGTAATATCGTCCCGCGGGTTACGCGCGGACACTTCTGAAAAACCGTGCTCGTCTATGCAAAGTGGCGCGCCACTACGAGCTAAAATAACATATTACCGTCCCGCGGGTTACGCGCGGACGTTGTGCCGGAAAACAAGGCGCTCGTCCATGCAAAGAGGCGCGACCCCTACGAGCGGGCTCAAACCCATAGTACTGCCCCATGACCATACTAGGCACTCGTCCATGCAAAGAGGTGCGACCCCTACGAGTGGGTGGATCAAACCAGCAGTCCCTACCCTTAGAGTTCCAATGGTAAAGTGATCACTTACTCGAATCTGGTGCACTATCATCGAAAAACCATAGATAACTGTTCGCATTGCTCATCATGAAACATAACTTAAACACGTAATCGTTTGCTTAGCTTGTAAGTATACCATGATAAAACATTATTTAAGTACGTGTCCCTCGCCCCGAAAACAGTTTAAAAACAGTGAAAACAGTGAAAATAGGGGCTGTGAGACTCACCTGTGGTTCTTGTTATGGAATTAATCGAGATTCGGGTTTTCTTGGTGTTGGCCTCGGAATCGAAGGTCTAGAATACGATTAAATAACAAATATGTATATTAAGATCAAGATATATGGGTCGAAAAGTAGATCTCAAGGTTATAATCTCGGCTTACCTTGTAACAGGAACGGAATTGAAAATCAAAATAGATGCTTGGGAGATGATTCAGGGCAGATTTTCAGTTTTAAGAGAGAAGTTTGAAGTGTGTTGAGTGATAATTTTAGGTTACATATTTATAGGCAAATTCAATGGGACACAATCCCTTGATTTAGGGGATTGTAATCTTTTCATATCTAGGTGTGATGATGATAAAGTATGGAAAGTATTATTATTTATTCAAAAGTGGAGGAGTGGGTGAAAGATTCTGATTTTTGCAGGACATGCAGGTCTGTGGTTGGTGAAAGTAGGGTGGCTGATAGTTGACTGTTCATGCTACAGTGTGCTTTTGCCAGTGCACAGTAAAAAGTAGAAATTTTCTGAAACACGTTACTGTTTTCTTTTGGGCGGGAACAATTTCCGTAAATCTGAACATTTTGACTAAGTGTTCTGCGCGTATAACTTGGTGCGCATAGCTTTCTGCGTGTAGAACATTTCTTTGCTGCGGGTAGGTGCGTAACCTTCTCGCAGTTAGGACATTTGAGTTTCATTTGTAGATTCTCCAGGTGGTCTTGGTATTTCAACATAGTGATCAGTCATGTTGAAGTCAATTCCATCCTGGAGCTTCAGACAAACTAGCTCTCAATGTTCCCGCCATGCGGGGAGGTTAGTTCCCTTCCGCACGCGCATAAACGATTTAGGGTGCACCCGCCTTAGCATCATGCGTGACGGTCAACCCATTAGACAACGTTAAGTTACATGAAAACATAAAGCCAAAACATTCACGCATGGCGCATATAACATATGCCCACGCTGGTTCTTAACATGGTGCGCTCGCGCATGGCGCATATAACATGCACGCGCTGACTAACATGGCGCGCTCAGCGCAGGGCAAACAAATGCCCGCGCTGATTCTAACATATGCTCGCGCCGGGCGCACATAATGTGCCCCGCGCTGATTCTTAACATAGCGCGCTCGCGCAGGGCGCACATAACAAATGCACGCGCTGACTAACATGGCGCGCATAATATTTACAATCACCTAATTATTAGGTTGATTACTTAGTTTAAGGGATTGGGGAATTTACCGGGTGTCACATTCTCCCCTCGTTAAACGAATTTCGTCCCGAAATTTAGGAGACGTTGCTGGCAGAAGCCATGTTCTGAAAGAGGTGTGGGTATTTCATGCGCATCTGATCTTCTCTTTCCCAAGTGAATTCAGGCCCACGCCTTGAGTTCCATTGAACTTTTACCAACTTGATTCTGCTTCTGCGCAACCTTTGTTCTTTCCAATCGGTTACTGCTATAGGTTCTTCTACGAAGTGCAGCTGTTTGTCAATATGAATTTCTTCCATCGGTATAATCAACGTTTCGTCAGATAAACATTTCTTGAGGTTGGATACATGAAACGTATCATGAACTCCACTGAGTTCGGCGGGTAGACGGAGTTTATAAGCAACTGGACCGATCCTCTCCAGGATCTCAAAAGGTCCAATGTAGCGCGGATTTAGCTTTCCTCGCTTACCGAAACGGGGGACTCCCTTCCATGGAGAGACTTTCAAAAGTACTTTATCCCCTACTTGAAACTCCAACGGTTTCCTTCTCATATCAGCATAACTTTTCTGTCTGTCGCGTGCTGCCTTAAGGCGATCCCTTATCTGAAAAATCTTGTCTGTTGTTTCTTGGATCACTTCTGGACCAGTCATTTGCTTGTCGCCCATTTCAGCCCAACACAGTGGGGATCTACACTTGCGCCCATATAAAGCTTCGAACGGCGCAGCCTTAATGCTTGTGTGATAACTGTTATTGTAAGAAAATTCAACCAACGGGAGGTGGGTATCCCAACTACCTCCAAAATCGATCGCGCACGCGCGCAGCATATCTTCCAATGTCTGGATCGTTCGTTCGCTTTGTCCATCCGTTTGAGGATGATAAGCCGTACTCATGTCCAGTCGAGTACCTAACCCCTCTTGTAATGATCTCCAAAACCTTGAGGTGAACCGACTATCTCTATCAGAAATGATGGACACTGGGACTCCATGTTTTGAAACTACTTCTCGAATATATAGTCGGGCTAACTTTTCCATTTTATCAGTTTCTTTAATCGGCAGGAAGTGCGCTGACTTAGTTAGCCGATCTACAATAACCCATATCGTGTCATAACCCCCAGGTGTCCTTGGTAGTTTGGTGATGAAGTCCATAGAGATTTGTTCCCACTTCCACATGGGAATTTCTGGCTGCTGAAGCAACCCCGATGGTTTCTGGTATTCAGCCTTTACCTTCGAACACGTCAGGCACTTACTGACATACGTCGCGATGGCGCCTTTAAGATTGGGCCACCAATACAACATTTTAACATCTTGGTACATCTTGTCTGCGCCAGGATGTACAGAATACCGCGTCTTGTGAGCTTCGTTTAAAACTTGCTCGCGCAATCCTCCCTTGAGAGGGACCCATATGCGGTTAGCGAAATATAGATTGCCGTTCTCTTTCAGTTCCAAACTTTTAACCATACCTCCAAGGCATTCATTTTTAACAAACTCTGGTTTCAAGGCTTCTTGCTGAGCTTCTCGGATGCGAGTAGCGAGATCTGCGTGAATGGTCAATCTTAGAGCCTTGACTCGTAGCGTTTTTATTCGCTCCTTTCTGCTTAGCGCGTCTGCTACCACATTCGCTTTCCCCGGATGATACTTGATCTCGCAATCATAGTCATTCAACAATTCAACCCATCTTCGTTGCCTCATGTTTAATTCCTTCTGATCGAATATATGTTGGAGGCTCTTATGATCCGTAAAGATTACACATTTCGTACCGTAGAGGTAATGGCGCCAAATCTTTAGCGCGAAGACAACAGCTCCAAGTTCTAAATCATGCGTTGTGTAGTTCTTCTCATTGATCTTAAGTTGGCGCGAGGCATACGCTATGACTTTGTCTCGCTGCATAAGGACACATCCAAGTCCTGATGTGAAGCGTCGCAGTAAACAACGATGTCATCTGTCCCCTCGGGCAGAGATAGAATTGGCGCACTACATAACTTCTGCTTCAACATTTGAAACGCTGCTTCCTGGTTTTCGCCCCAAACAAACATCCTGTCTTTCTGAGTTAGCGCGGTCAGAGGTAGAGCTATCTTGGAGAAGTTCTCAATGAAGCGTCGATAGTAGCCAGCTAGCCCAAGGAATTGCCTCACCTCAGTTGAGGTTTTTGGCGCTTCCCAGTTTTCGATGGCTTTAACCTTAGAAGGATCGACGTGAATTCCTTTCTCGTTAACAACGTGACCGAGGAAGTGAACTTCTTTAAGCCAGAACTCGCACTTGGAAAACTTCGCATACAACTTTTCTTTCTTTAACAATTCCAAAATCATTCTCAGGTGTTGCTCATGCTCGGCCTTGGTTCGAGAGTAAATCAAAATATCATCTATAAACACAATCACAAACTTGTCCAAGTATGGTTTGCACACACGGTTCATCAGATCCATGAATATAGCCGGCGCATTAGTTAGCCCGAAAGGCATCACTAAGAACTCATAATGGCCATATCTGGTTCGGAAGGCTGTCTTTGGCGCGTCTTCCTCATGGACCCTAAGTTGGTGGTATCCTGACCGTAGATCTATCTTCGAATAATAACTGGATCCCTGCAACTGGTCAAATAAGTCGTCAATCCTCGGTAAGGGGTACCGATTTTTGACTGTCAGCTTGTTCAGCTCCCTGTAGTCAATACACATTCTGAACGAACCATCTTTCTTCTTTACAAACAGTACTGGAGCTCCCCAAGGTGAAAAGCTTGGGCGTATGAAACCCTTATCCAATAGTTCCTGTAACTGATTGGATAGCTCTTGCATCTCAGATGGAGCTAAGCGATAAGGCGCTCGAGCTACTGGCGCAGCTCCTGGGACCAAATCAATACGAAACTCGACTTGTCGCGGCGGCGGTAACCCGGGCAAATCTTCAGGAAAAACTTCTGGAAATTCGCGCACTACTGGTAAGTCTTCAATTCTTCGCTCATCTCCTTTCTCTACTACATGCGCCAGGAAGGCGTAGCACCCTTTCCTTAGGCACTTACGCGCCTTTAGGCACGAAATCAGTTTCGTCGCAACTCCCCTTCTTTCCCCTTGAATCATCAAAGTTTCTCCGTTCAACAGTGGAATCCGAACCTGCTTCTCATGACAAACAATCTCCGCGAGATTTTCGACCAACCAATCCATACCTACCACAATATCGAAACTTCCCAAATCTATTGGCAACAAGTTAATATTGAACTCATGACCTCCCATGACTAATACACATTGTTCAGTCCTTTCATTCGCGCATAACTGCCTACCATTGGCTAGTTCTATAGTATAAGGTTTGTCTAGCCTACCGGTTGCTAAGCCCAGGGAGTTTTTAAACTCATGGGATATAAAACTTAGGTCAGCGCCAGTATCAAATAAGACAGATGCATAATGACCGTTAAGCAAAAACGTACCGGTTACCACATTTGGCTCTTCCTTTGCTTCACCCGCGCCAATCACAAAAGCTCTCCCGCGAGCTTGGTTTCCTTTCTGTGGGCAATCCCGACTGAAGTGTCCAGGCTTCCCGCATGCGTAGCAGCTGTCGCTCGATCCAGCTTCTCTGATGCGACAATTCATCGCCTTGTGTCCTGGTCTGCCACATTTGGCGCATTCGATTTTTGTGCACTCACCATCGTGGTGGTACTTGCATTTGCTGCACCATGGGCGAGGCCCGCTGTATCCTTTCCTTGATGGTTCCGCGGCTTGAATCGCGTAAACCCTTGTGCTTTCCTGCTTCTTGGGCGGTGGTTGCTTGAAGTCTGATCCTCGGTGGGAGTTCCATTTCCTCTTGGAGTCAGAGGTTCGCTGCTCGTTCAAGCGAGCAGTCAACATACCCGCACGAACCGTATCCCTTGTAAGGGTGATGGCTCGCGCAACCGCCTCGTCAAAGGTCGGAGGTGCGGCGGCGTTGAGCGGGACTCTAACGACAGGAGGTAACCCAAAGATGTACCTCTCGATTTTCTTTTCTTCTGTGTTTGCCATGTCTGGCACCAGCTGGCAAAGCTCGTTGAAACGATTGGTGTAGGCATCGATATCCGTTCCTACCATGGTGTGGTTCCAGAATTCTTGTTGCAAGCTCTGAATTTCTGCGCGAGAGCAGAACTTTCTCATCATCATTTCTTTCAATTCTTCCCAGGTCTTGTGGAGAGCAACTTCTCTCCCCAATGTTTTCACTTGAAGCTTCCACCAAGATGAAGCTGCTTCTTGGAACATACAGGTCGCGTAAAGGACCTTCTGGTTTTCACTACATCCGCTGATGGAGAGAACTGTCTCCATCTTGTCGATCCAATTGTAGAGCCCAATGGCTCCTTCGGTGCCTTTGAACGGCCAAGGCCTACAGGCCATGAATGTTTTATAGGAGCATCCTTTGTCCAAGGCTCCTGATTCGGGTTCTGGGGTCTCGTTCTCTTGGCGACCCTGACTAGATTCGGCCTTGCTGGCCTCATGCGTTGCAATCGCCTGCGCGATTATTTCTGCGAGCTCCTCGGGTGTCATGGTAATTCCCTTGGCTCTGGTTGGAGGCATTCTTTTCATAAAAAGAAAATATAACAAACTTAGCGCATGTACTCAGAGCACATAATGTTCTTATCTCTAGACACTGTGACCCCGTGTTCCTAAGTGCGTGTGTGATTTTTCTTTTGAAAATATTCTTTGAAAAATTTTTCATGCGATTCCCCAAAGGTTATAGTCTAGGTTAAAAACTTCTTTTCCTAGTTCGCTATAACCAGTGCTCTGATACCAATCTGTCACACCCGGCCCTGAGCGGCGGAAACAGCCGGGCGCGCGCGAGTGGGGATTGATAATTAAGCACGGGCCATTGCAAACATTCAAAGATTTTCATTGCGTAAGAAATGTTTAATACATTACATTGTTTAAAAGTTACATAAAAACATCCAAGTATAAAACTGAAGATTTCCTCGCCATATCCCCTTGCGCGGCGGGTAACCGTGCGCATCGAGGGGATAAAACCAAAATCTTCCAAAAAGCTTGTTTTAGATGTTCAGCGTGTGGTGCTCTAAGTGTGACTCCATGCGCTACCTAGTTATTTCCTGAAAGACACGTAAAAACATTTGAATCAGTATAAACTGAGTGAGTTCACAAGTTTTAGTAACTTGATAAATCGTATTGCATCATAATCATTCTGAAACATAATTCTGTTAGCCTCATTAAAACACATGCTTGGTAAAACATAGCTCTATCAATATATTCTGGTAAAATCGTTCCGCGGGTTACGCGCGAACATTTCTGGGAACTGTGCTCGTCTATGCAAAGTGGCGCTGCCACTACGAGCTAAACATAAGTAATACCGTCCCGCGGGTTACGCGCGAACGTTTCAGGAAAATGTGCTCGTCCATGCAAAGTGGCGCTGCCACTACGAGCTAAAATAACATATTACCGTCCCGCGGGTTACGCGCGGACGTTGTGCCGGAAAACAAGGCGCTCGTCCATGCAAAGAGGCGCGACCCCTACGAGCGGGCTCAAACCCATAGTACTGCCCCATGACCATACTAGGCACTCGTCCATGCAAAGAGGTGCGACCCCTACGAGTGGGTGGATCAAACCAGCAGTCCCTACCCTTAGAGTTCCAATGGTAAAGTGATCACTTACTCGAATCTGGTGCACTATCATCGAAAAACCATAGATAACTGTTCGCATTGCTCATCATGAAACATAACTTAAACACGTAATCGTTTGCTTAGCTTGTAAGTATACCATGATAAAACATTATTTAAGTACGTGTCCCTCGCCCCGAAAACAGTTTAAAAACAGTGAAAACAGTGAAAATAGGGGCTGTGAGACTCACCTGTGGTTCTTGTTATGGAATTAATCGAGATTCGGGTTTTCTTGGTGTTGGCCTCGGAATCGAAGGTCTAGAATACGATTAAATAACAAATATGTATATTAAGATCAAGATATATGGGTCGAAAAGTAGATCTCAAGGTTATAATCTCGGCTTACCTTGTAACAGGAACGGAATTGAAAATCAAAATAGATGCTTGGGAGATGATTCAGGGCAGATTTTCAGTTTTAAGAGAGAAGTTTGAAGTGTGTTGAGTGATAATTTTAGGTTACATATTTATAGGCAAATTCAATGGGACACAATCCCTTGATTTAGGGGATTGTAATCTTTTCATATCTAGGTGTGATGATGATAAAGTATGGAAAGTATTATTATTTATTCAAAAGTGGAGGAGTGGGTGAAAGATTCTGATTTTTGCAGGACATGCAGGTCTGTGGTTGGTGAAAGTAGGGTGGCTGATAGTTGACTGTTCATGCTACAGTGTGCTTTTGCCAGTGCACAGTAAAAAGTAGAAATTTTCTGAAACACGTTACTGTTTTCTTTTGGGCGGGAACAATTTCCGTAAATCTGAACATTTTGACTAAGTGTTCTGCGCGTATAACTTGGTGCGCATAGCTTTCTGCGTGTAGAACATTTCTTTGCTGCGGGTAGGTGCGTAACCTTCTCGCAGTTAGGGACATTTGAGTTTCATTTGTAGATTCTCCAGGTGGTCTTGGTATTTCAACATAGTGATCAGTCATGTTGAAGTCAATTCCATCCTGGAGCTTCAGACAAACTAGCTCTCAATGTTCCCGCCATGCGGGGAGGTTAGTTCCCTTCCGCACGCGCATAAACGATTTAGGGTGCACCCGCCTTAGCATCATGCGTGACGGTCAACCCATTAGACAACGTTAAGTTACATGAAAACATAAAGCCAAAACATTCACGCATGGCGCATATAACATATGCCCACGCTGGTTCTTAACATGGTGCGCTCGCGCATGGCGCATATAACATGCACGCGCTGACTAACATGGCGCGCTCGCGCAGGGCAAACAAATGCCCGCGCTGATTCTAACATATGCTCGCGCCGGGCGCACATAATGTGCCCGCGCTGATTCTTAACATAGCGCGCTCGCGCAGGGCGCACATAACAAATGCACGCGCTGACTAACATGGCGCGCATAATATTTACAATCACCTAATTATTAGGTTGATTACTTAGTTTAAGGGATTGGGGAATTTACCGGGTGTCACATAGAAGGATCGGGATTGGAATCAAATCTCGTAATAACAACATTCTTTTCCTTGGAAGTCTTCTCTAAATGATCTTCTGCTGCTTTGACCGTTTCTTTAGTAAATTTTGGAGCACCCTGATAAACATTGATGTGTTGAAATAGATCAAGGTATTCCTCAGCAGTCATGTTCTCGATCTCTACTTCCTCATAAATAAACGCCGTATTCATCTCAACAGTTGGATCATTTAAGATCTCTTTATCATTTTCCACCTCCACTTCCTCCTCAGTCTCTAACACGGTCAACTCGTCATCATTCAAACCAAGCAAGATCAAAATCTGCTCTCGTGTTAGGGACCTCTCAATAAACTGTCCCACAACAATCTCATCTTCATTCACTATACTTCTAACCACCCCCATACAATCAACAAAAATGACAGTATCGGCCTTGATCATCTTAATGGGTGTAGCAGCTGTACAATCATGATGAACGATGATCTGTTTTTCCGAATCACCAGTTGCACTCGTACCAGCACCAGAAGCCGAGCCGTGAGTTTGTTTAGGCTCACTTCCTCCAGTACCTGAAGCATCTAGATCTTCTTCATCATTCTTGAGCTTCTTTAGTTCATCATCTTTGAAAGTAAGTTGCAAGATAAGATCTTCGTGATGTTTTATTTTCACCCCCCCCCATGAGACTCAACAATCTCACGGAGGGCTTTTATTTCCTTTTGGCAGAAGGATACATAACTTAATAGCTTTTTATGATTCTCCATGAGACGTTCTTGATTCAGGCGATCAGCAGACATTTGAATTTCATAAAAATGAAGTAAGCTTAAAAGCATATTTGTCTGCTGATCCTGAGATATTGCATTAAATGTATGAGGAACAGGTTGAACTGAACCTTGAGGACAATTAAGCCTCATAAATGAAGTATCCGATGGAAGCATCATCATTGGTGTTGGAGAAACCACTGATGTAGCATTCATAGGCCTTGGTATAGTTGATAAGATCGATTGAGGAATCATACCAAGCCTAGGAACCGACGTAAGTGTGTTCGTCAATGTAAGCTCGGGGGTGCTAGTAGTAAGCGGCACCGCCGGACGTTTAGGAATAGACGGCCTTGGAGGTTGAACTCCAAATGAGATGCCAGCACCAGCTGAAACTCGACGCTTAGACGATCCTTCTTTCACTAATTCCTTCCCTTTCCTTTTGTGATGAGCAGCTATAGCACCAGCTAAAGCAACTTCAACCTCAGCAGGTTGTAAAACAGGAACATTTCCAGCACCATCATTACCACCATCATGACCACCGTCACCACCATTACCACCATCATCATCATCACCCTCGTTCCCACCTTCTCCTTCCTCATGCTCGGAATCCGAATCATCTGGATCCTGCGATCATTGTCAGGACATACATAATCTGGATTAACCAGATGACCAATCAATCTTTTGAATCTAGGAGGAGGAGTTTGACGATACGACTTCATCCTTCGCATTGTGTCTGCCTTCATGTGATCCAAAATAAGCTTACCATTAACATCATTTAGATCGATCACCAAGTCCTTTTCATCATGAACAAACAGTTGGATGAAACGAGGATACATCAAGAACTTTACGTTTCGTTTCCCAAGAATACAATTTTATTTGAGATGATCAAAGATCATTTCTGAGAAATTGTAAAGCTTATTCAACACTAATGCAAAAAATGTCGATTGGAGTATGATACGGCATTCGTCAAACCCAGCCTTTTGTCCACCAAGGCAATGTATAAGAACATGTAGTAAGTACTTGTATTGGGGACACAAGTATGCCTTGTTATACATTAACGCATCAATATCACCAGAATAAAATAGACATCCAAACAATCCTTTGATCAGCTCTTGTGGTACTCGCTTGGATCATCAATAGTGTCATTGAACCTCAACACCCTTCGAACAGTCTTAACAGATACTACAACAGGTCTATCATTAACCTCAGCAGCAATGTGGTCCTCCGTCTCCACATATCGAGCAGTATTCCAAAATTGTTGAACAATACTGAAACGAACATCAGGATTCACGGTGACAGCATAGTGAATCCGAGAATGACGTATGAATGCTATCATTGCTCCAAACACATCCTCATCAGGAAAATTTGTATCGACAAATGCACATACGTTATGCCTTTTATTATACGGGAGCAAGGGAACATCCTGATCTTGTTGTTCTTATGGTGCATCAACAGGAGGATCTTGATTCATGTTATCAGCCATTGAACTGGATAAACAAACTCGAGAATCAGTGATAATAAATAATAAAACGCATATAAGTAATCTATAATTAAAAGTTTTTTTTTTCTAAAATTAAACCAACTTATAAAACTCTTAATTTTAAAATAACTAAAATGTCACTCGTTAAATAGTCTGATTCAAAATAACGAATGGCAATTCGTTATATCAAAACAGCTACTTCGCTATCAAGCAAATGGTTAACGAATTAGGACTAACGAATTACTATTAAAAGTTAACGAATTAAAGTCTAATTTGTTATAAATAACGAATGCAAATCTGATTCGTTATAAATATTGAGTCGTTATCCTGATTCGTGTGATTTGTGTAACGAATCGCACACGAATAAGTTCAATTCGTTAAGTGTAACGAATGGCCAATGTAGCTTAATATTTGACTTATTTGGTCAAGGTCAAAATTACCAAGAACACTGAAAGTCAAAAACGTAATTCTGATATCAGTTACCCCATAATAGTCGATAGATATCCGAACAAATGATCACAAGGATCTCGGAAACACATTGCGATTAGAATGGTATCGATTTAGTATTCCAAAACATGGTACAAATCACTTAAATTAGGGTTTTAAAAAAAGCTTCAAACCCGATAGTAAAAATAAATAATTAACCCAGCAAACATCAATTAAAAATGACGTAAATCATTGCATTATAATCATCTTTACCTTAGTAACACAAATATAAGATTAAAACACTGAAAATCGATGATCGGAAATTTTTGGAAAATTTTGACAGTGTAACTGTGTGTTTGTGAAGAAGAAAATGAATAATGGAGACGAACCGTCTACACGAATTCCTATATAGTCTGACACGACACAGTTTTCAATGTAACGAATCGTCTGATTCGTTTGAATTTGGAAATAACGAATCAGGTGATTCGTTAACTTAACATAACACGTGGCATAATGAATTACAAAGTGGTTCGTTAAAATCTTAACGAATTAGAAGCCATTCGTTACAGAGTGGCGGAAGCGAAATAAGGTTAACGAATTGGAGCTCAATTCACTATCAATGGCCTTAATTCGTTATAATTTAACGAATCACATGTAACGAATCACATGTAACGAATTACATTATGTAATTTAAATTAAATAAATAAATTAATTAAATCAAATATTAATTAAATTTATAAATCAAATAACTTAATTAAAAATCACCGAGAACCCATATCTCGATGATTGAATACCTTAATGTGTTTCACGTTTAAAACACTTAACATAAATAAAATAAATAATATGTAAAGTGAAAAAGCAAAATTTTTCTGGTATTTTGAAATTTTTTTTAATGAACAATATTTACTAGAAAAATATCCGAAAATTAACATGAAAAACAGGAAAATATTTTTGTGTTTTTGTATGAATTTTTCAAAAGTAGTACATATTTTTGGATTTTTAGTGAGTTTGAGCAGAGAATCATATTGACCAGATTTCTCTTCCATCACAGTTTTATATTTCAGTGATATTATGACTGGAATTAAGTTGGTCATTGGTATTGTTGTCCACCTAAATCTAAAACAAAACTTCAAGTGTTTTTTGTGATATGATTAATGGTTCAATTAAAGCACAGAATATCAGAAACAATCAGCCTCTAATCTCGGTTCAAGCTTAATTTGATTTTTTCCGTATCACCCCAACTTGACTTAAACCATTATATTGCTGATCGAATTTTGAATTTTATAAAGACTTATGAGCAATGCATTGAGTTTCCTTTACTATGACTGAGTATGCACGAGTCCATCTGTCGGTTTACATACACTGTATCCCTGGGGGTCCGTTTCTTAATAGTATTGAGACGCGCGCAAGGGATGAACAAATGTATGACTAACAGCGAAGTTTGATCAAGTCAGTAATTCAGATTGTATGAGGTACATCAGTGATCAAGTTTAATGACTTTGGGTTTGTTCTAAAAGTGAATGAAATATTCATGAATATGAATACCCAGATGATTAAGCCGCATAAAGACTCACAGTATCCAGAACCTCAATGCTTGTTATTTGCTTTATTTTATTTTTGGGTGATCAAACAAGTATAAGGCTTGAGTATGGCAAGTCATTACATTTCTGTCATCCTCACCGAGATTTTTGCTATAGACTAACACCTCTTTCAATTTGGCATTTCTTTATGTTTATATCACTTACTTTACTCTAACAGTTTGTTTAAGACCTACCAATGCACCAATGCAATTAAGCACTCAGTCTTTTAATCTTATTTCTTGCTGGATTTGGGGTCAACATAATCAATGTACTATCATTTTTTCTTTTTGCTTCAAAAACTCAAAATTTTGAGGAGCATAAAACAAAATGAATTTAATCGCCTTAGTTACATTAAGTCTGTAAATAAATAGCTAACATATCAATTCACAAGTAAATAATAGGACCAAAACATGCAAGCATGCTTCACAAACTTAAATAACTGACATAAATTTTCAGCGAGAAAATAAACTAAAACGCATAACGAACGCCCCAACTACTTTCCATTATCAGGTGAATGACTATCCAGAACATTTACGAGTAAAACTTTGGGCCAAACATATACGAGTATATGTCCTTCAAATGTGAGTAATTGACATACTTTTTGGAGAATGTATGCAAAAATCTTTTTGGTTTTTCTCTATACTTACATAAACACAATCTTTGTCCTTTTCAAATTTTCTTATAAACAAAGAAAAATTTCACAATTTTTTTTTTAGATTTTCGGATTGTTCTGTACAAACTGAAAATACAATCTTTTTGTGTTTTTGTAACGATTCCGACGAAACCAGGTATACCCTAACCGGTAGACGTTAGTTACGTCATATGTAATGTCGGGTACGTGAGTTACCATGGTAATTATACGAGAATACATGGTTCATAGTATTGATTGTACGTGAATATATAATTCACCGTATTGAATATGCGATCAAACGATCGATAGTTATTGAAACCCGAATGAATCAAGGATTACATTATAGACGAAATATATGATGTTTAGTAAGGTTTACAAAGTATTAAGGTTACGGGATAAGTGAATTATAGCACAGGAAAAGGATTTCGATTTATTGGTACGTCGGTACGATAAACGAAACCTTTAACACCAAACCGAGCAAGAGACGATCGATCATGCCGAAAAAAATGCGTAATAACTAATAATATGACGTTTTAAGTTAATAAATGTCATGGTTTAAGTTTTTAAATCGGTTTTATATAAATTTCATTTTTTAGCCGAAAAACAACCGTTTTGGCCTCGTTTTAAGCCGAATTAAACGTTTAACCGAGAAACGAACTGAATCAGATTATCTAAAACATTATCCAGATTACGGAAATCCAAATGAGTGGCCAAGAATGAATTTGTGGGTCCCACCCCACCCTTATGGGTTCCGATCGGCCTCCCATGGCCTTCATTTTCTTTTTTTTCTTTTTTTCAATCAACAATCCACAAACTTCATCAAATCCTCTCAACTCCTTGATCAAAAACCGAGACTTTTAACAAGAAAAACCAAGGTAAAGATCGAATTATATACGTTTCCATCTTCGTTTCTTGAGTTTGTTTGCAAGAAAATGAGGTTTCAAAGATGAAAATCGATTCTTGCATGATCAAGTGATGTATACGGGTTATACAAGGGATCTTGTCCAAGAAAGGAGTTAAACGAATCAAAAACAAATTTTTACGGTTTAAATCTTTGTTTTTGTATCATAACCGTAACCATGAAAGAAATGGCTTGATCGTGAGTGTGACTTGCTTGGTATTGTGGTATGTTGTTTGTAGGATCTGTGTTTTGTGGTAGATAAGGCGGAAAGACGAGTTTGTAGCTTGTAGTGGCGGAAACGAAAGTTATATTCGGTTTATGTCGGTGTATGTGTTTTTGGACAGATTTTTGGTCGTTTAGAATTAGGTCATGAAATTTTACAGAGGTGTTAAACACATGAAAATATGAGTTCTGTGAATTTTTGGTAATTTTTGGATAAAGGATGAATATTTGGTGAATTTAATGTCGGTTTTGGCCAAAAATGGTGAAAAATAGTTAAATATCATGAAAAATTCTGGAAAATTTCAGATAAGCTTTTTCATATCATGTATAAGTCACACACAAAATTTTAGGTCCGTTGGAGAAGTCTAAGTAGGCTTTTTGGTTAAACGAGTTCTAGGGATTTCTAGCTCGGTTTTGGAAAAAGGGCATGTAAAAGAAGATTTTGGTTCTGGAAAAATTACAGGGGACTATGTGGATGGCAGGGGAAATCCAGGAAAAATTTGGGATTTTTCTAAGGTGGTTTGGTATTTACGACATATCTAGTGTTTAAATGGTGTTTAAAAATAGATAAATAAATTTTAAATATAAGAATTAATTCTGGAAATATTTTTATAAAATTCCCCACTATTAAAAAGTGATTTGTGCAAAATTTCAAGATCCGAGAGTAAACGGATAATTAATCGTGCTAATTATCAAACTTTTAAAGTTAAAACGCGTAAACCGGTGAAGTTCGCTTAAGCGAGCTGACTGGTGTATAAAAACCTAAAAAAAATGGACTATTTTCATATAATTGAGTTAAACAAGTAAAAATGAATCATCCGAAAATAATTCGGATGATTTGGGTATTTTTAACCGAATTAACAGTTTCCGGTACGCCAAAGACGGAAACGGGTCCCGCGGCCAATCGGGATGTCTAAACCGAGCTATAATTTCACATTTTAAATTAAATTATCAGACAACCACTATTTTCGGGTCATGTGTGACCAAACTCATTTTTGAAACGTAAAACGGATATTCGTGCTAGGCACGCAAAACGAGAAAACGACTAATAGAAATTGTGACCATGGAACTCTAAACGACGTCACAATCTGAGTCCGGAGAAGTATTTCTGGGTTAACATTGCCCCCGGAACAGGTACAGTACTGGGTTAACAGTGTCCCCAGATGTACCGATTGATAAGGTTAAAGATTATATAACCAATAATTGTATAATAACGATCGTAGGGATCATATTACAGATTGGACGTGTTAATTGATAATGATTGTTGTTACCTGCTTGCATGTGCTAAGGTGAGTTTCACGGGCCCCTTTTTACTGAACTGTTTTAAATATTTTCCCGGGGAGGAAAGCATGTTTCTATCAAAATGTTTAAGTACATGCTGATCGCATGGAAATGAATGTATTTATATAATGTTTATTGTACGGGAATCGTATGGTAATGTATTGAAATGGTAATTGTCTGAGTTGTTAATATTGTAAGGTCCCGCAACAGTGTTCTGGGTTAACAGTGTCCCCAGAGGCTATTAAATGTATTTCTGGGTTAACAGTGTTCCCAGAGGTTATTGGAAGTGTTCTGGGTTAACAGTGTCCCCAGAGGTTAGTGGAAGTGTTATGGGTTAACAGTGTCCCCAGAGGTTATTGGAAGTGTTCTGGGTTAACAGTGTCCCCAGAGGTTATTAAAGGTGTTTATGGGTTAACAGTGTCCCCAGATAATATTATATTATGATATGAATTTATCGTGGTTTACTAAAATTGCGAAACTCACCAACTATTCGTAGTTGACCCGTTTTCTCACATGCTTTTCAGGTACAATTAAGATGAAGTGATTGCTTACGTGCTAAGTGATTGATGTGTGTAAGATTTGTGTGCAGGATGTTAGGATACATTATAACAAATAGAATTGCGTACTGTATTGTATGATGCGTGTATCACCTAGACGGTAATGAAATACAAGATAATGTAATATGAAGTATATTAATGCATTCAGTTTTCTTTATAAACAATGTGGTTGATATCAGAGGTGTCTGTCGCATCCCGTTTACGTTTCCGCTGCGGTTACGGGGTGTTACAGAACTTGGTATCGGAGCCATTGGTTATAAAAGAATTAGGATGTCTTTAAAAGATACCTAAAATATAACAAGTAGCTCAAGTATTATAGGATTTGAATATCAACTAATAATATATAGTGACGGGATCTGGATGAACTTGAATGGACAAGTGAGTTATTATGGTCCGGAACATAATAACAGACTTGTCCGCACGAGGGAATTCAGGGGAAGTCACTGGGGACATTAATAGGTAAAAATGGCAACATATGTGTAAAGTATATGATATTATTTATACGTGCTAATGTGTATATATATGTATGTACATATCTTGTGGGTACATGTATTGAGAAATGGGACCCGGATAAGGAACCGGCGAAGGAAATAATAAAAAGTACCGAGGATGCCGAAATTTCTAGAGCATCGGTTGATGATAAGTCTGACTTATCGGGCCATAGTTATGATAGTACCAAGTTAGATCTCCCGTCTGACATTAACCAGGAATATCTAGTAACCGTCACTCCCAACCAAAATTGATGAATCCCTTACCCTACCAACACCGGTACCGTATATCCTAACAACCCCCTGTATTCACCCGCACCGCCGACCCTCACGTACGGATGGACCTGTACCTGACCCCATTTTTATTCCATTAAGGTAAAGGAGTAACTAAATAAAATAAAATAAAATAATATATTGAAATATATATATATGTATTGCTCACTCACAAACATATGAGACAGACCAACTTCAGATCGAGAATTACCGATTTTAGTAAACTTAGAACGCCTGAGGACATTGACTGAGCAAGTGTAGAGCTTCCCATAATAGTAATTAATAATATTTGAAGGCAACCCATGTTACGCAATTACCTTGAACCTTGCAACTCCCTATGTTATCCTTACATCCGTTAGATGTTTACACCCATGTATGCTCGAATAGAATGATTACCCATACACAAAGAGGTGTTGGAATCATTATAGCATAATTGATTATTCGTTCGTAGGTGGTATACCGCGTATATCGGAAATACGAATAGACACGGACATTATAACTCTGTGGTACGTAATCGTTTGGTGCTCACGGTGAGCATGTATCGGTTATGCTGACATGCAGACGGATATTGAAATCAAGCATATTAAACATTGATCTTTGTTGAGAAGATCTATATGTCAGATGGTGACAAGGGTTATGAACCATATTTAGACGTTAACCGACGTCAGGTTAAGTCTATATGTTATTATATTTGTGGGACATATTACTAGATGCCGGTATGTGTAATATATATGATAATATTTGGTGTGTATGTGTACCTGTTGTTATGATTGAGCTAGTAACGAGTTATATGGTGAGATTAGTATTGATTACTGCATACGGGATGAGTACGGCAGAATGACATAAAAAGAGTAACTCCAATGATGGAGATTGATATGATTCAGTTGATTGCTCAAAGATAGCAGATGATGATACCGAATGTTGTACCACAGATCACTGCTAGTGTTGATGCAAATGTGATCGCAGACTTATAGATCGAGCAATCACACGATTATGAATATTTCAATTCCTAGTGTTATTACTAAAAGTGATAATGCTCCACCGAATACAATTATTACTACAAGTATTAGTTATAAACTAAACATGAATAGTAGTCGTAATGAATTAGATCCGGTATGAAGGATATGTTTGCTGGTTGTGTTAAGGAAATTATTAATGGTTTACTGATGGTAAAGGGAGGAATAGATTAGCGAGTGGATAGAAAAGATCGAAATGGTCAAGGACTGTGGTAAGGGCCTAGAACATTGTGTAGTGAAATATGCAACAGATATGTTGGTAGATTATGTTGTATCGTGATGGAACACGATGGTACAAAATTATAGTTAGAAAATTTTTACTCGGATGATATGGTCAGAATTTGAAATTCTTGTGCTAGGGCACTTTTAATCGAGTAATTAAGTTCAGAGATTGGGAACTGAGCTATGGAAGATAGAAATGTTGTGTGCTGATCACTTAGAACACGCTAATTGTTTAAAGGAATTGTCATGTCTGGTAACATGGCTAATTACTCCTGAAACTAAGCGAAGTAAGCGCAATATTGGGGACTAAGTCCATCGATAAGGAGTATAGTCAATCCTGCAAAATATACAACCTTTGGAAGGGTTGTGTCATAAGCCACGCTAAGCGAAGTAAGCGCAATATTTGGGACTAACTCCATCGATAAGGAGTATAGTCAATCCTGTAAAATATACAACCTTTGGAAGGGTTGTGTCATAAGCCAGCATTGATATATTTGACTCTATGAGAAGTGGACTGGAAGGACGTTAGGTGAGACGTCGAGTGTTACAGAAGAGAAGTGATAAAGGCATAGTGCAAGATAGGCCTTTGAATAAGTAGGTATGTCCTACAACCCAGAATTATGCTAAGACTAGTTCTGATGTGAAAACATGAACCGCATGAAGGGTTCTTCCCTAAATGTGGAAGATGCGGTTATCGGCAGGAAAAAAAATGTCGAATGATAGTAGGCCACAGGTGTGGTAAAGATGAACGTAATGCCCCAATTGTAGAACCAATTGAAGCCATGTGAACCGGCAACCCCAACCCATTCGTGTAACAACCACTCCGAATCCAACAACTTCAATAGCAATCCATCCAAAGAAATCAAATTATGCCAAAAAGTTGTACTTGCTATGAATGTGGCAGTACAGAATGTTTCAAAAGAAATTGCCCAAAGTTGAACCAAGGTGTCGTTGGAAGACGAACCTCATGACAAGCATCAACCACCGATCAAGCAAGGAGCCGTGCTTTTGTGAGTAATTTGAATAAAGCACGTCATGATCTAAAGGTGGTATTGAGTACGTTGTAGTTTTAAATCAATAGGCTTCAGTGATATTTTTACGATCGTCGATAGAAGTCAGTTCCTGTTAACCTCCTATCATTTGGAAAGATACCGATTAGTGAAACTATGGAACCCTATACTGTAGAATCGCTAACGGTGAATCCCTATGGTTAACTAAATTGTTCGGAATTTCCCTATTATTCTGAACGATTAATCCTTTCCTTATTGACCTACGACCAGTAAAGTTAAGAAGTTTTGACGTAATAGTTAACATGGATTGGCTAACTCAACATGAAGCTGAAATCAAATATGAAAAGAAGATGATTAGAAGCTCTCCTTCGGACGATGAAGCGATTAGATACAGAGAAAAGTTTACGGTATTATGTTACCACTCTAATCTCATCTTGAGATGTTATAATATTTACGACAAGAAGACGTGGTGTATTTAACAAACGTGATTGCCTAAGTATTTAAAAGAAAACATATAAAAGATATCCCGGTGGTACGCAAATTTCCACAAGTTTTCCCAGAAGAACTTCTTGGATTACCGCGAACCCGACAGGTCGAATTCAGAATCGATTTAATGTCTCAAGCTGGCCCTGTTGCTAAAGCACTCTACCGACTTGCACCGTCCGAGATGCAAGAATTATCCAATCAGTTACAAAAATTGTTGGATAAGATTTTATACGACCTAGTTAGTCACCATGGGGTGCACCAGTTTTAATTGGGAAATGAAGGACGGAAGTGTTAGGATATGTGTTGATTAGGGAGAATTGAATAAAGTGACGATCTAGAGTAGGAGCTCACTTCTTTGAAGTGAATGATCTGTTTAACCAACTGCAAAGGACGATTTATTTTTTTAGAAAAATTGATCTTAGATATAACTATCACCAAATGAGAGATCCAAGAGGAAGACGTTGCAACAACAGTGTTTCGGACTCGCTACGGCCATTATGAATTCTTAGTTATGCCTTTCGGGCTAACAAATGCGCCGGCAGCATTCATGGAACTCATGAACCGAGTCGGTAAACTTTATTTTGACAAATTGGTCATAGCATTCATTGATGATATTTAGATATATTTGCAACGTAAGGAAAAGCACGAACGACGGTTAAGGAAAATTGTGGAAGTGTTAAAGCAAGATGAGCTATACGCGAAGTTTTCGAAATGTGATTTTGAATAAAGAAGGCATAATCCCTTGGTCATGTTGTAAAGCAACAAGGATTACACAAAGATCCAAATAAGATAGAAACCATTAAAATTGTGCCAATCGCCGATTTTAAGTCTCCCCGATGGAGACGATGGTTTTGTCGCGTATTGTGACGCATCGCGTAGAGGGTTAGAATGCGTGTTGACGCAGTATAATAAGGTTATAGCCTATGCTTCCCGACAGATAAAAGTACACGAGAAAAATTACACTACTCACGACTTAAAAACTGGGAGCGATTATCTTCGCACTTCAAATCTGGAGACATTATCCCTACGGTACAAAGTGCACCATCTTCACCGATCATAAAAGTTTGCAACACATATTTGATCAGAAAGAACTAGATATGAGGCAACGAAGATGGGTCGAGTTGTTAAGCGATTATGACAGTGACATCCGTTATCACCCCGGCAAGGCTAACGTCGTAGCCGATGCCTTGAGTAGGAAAGATCGGGTTAAGCCATTGCGAGTGCGAGCACAGGGGATGATAGTCCAGTCGAACCTTTCGGACCTGATTCGAGTCGCTCAATGTGAGGCATTGGAAGGGGAACAATTGGAAAAGGAGGGACTTTACGGCAACGAGAAGAATTTCGAACAGCGCGTGGACGAAATTCTCTATTTCAAAGATCGGGTTTGGATCCCGACCCTCCATGACCTTCGTGAATTAATCATTGACGAAGCGCATAGATCGAAATAATCCATACATCCGGGATCGGATTTGACTATTGATGATACGGATATCGGAAAGGATTTTTATTAATGGTCGACTTTGGAGAAAGATATGGTTACGTGTGTTGGTGAATATTGAGTTATGCAAGAGATAAGGCTGCACACCGAAAACCCTAGGGAACGCCACAACGACAAAATTCGCTAATGATAGTGGGAATAAATTACAATGAATTCTTGCCTAAATTCCTGATGGTGAAATGGTATCTCGTCGTGGAGTGCCATTTTCAATTATCTCAGATCAGAATGGTCATCCTACTTCCATTATTGGAAGGCGGGGAAGGAAGCATCGAGAGCTTGAAGCTTTTTATGGGTGAAGTAATGATCACCAATTTGTTAAATTGAAAATGGGCGTCAGTCAAGCCATAAGAGTTGAATTGATTCGAGAATCAACCAATCGGATTTATAATATTTAAGATAAGTTGAAAGCAGCGCGAGATTGGCAAAGGATTTATGCCACCATTCAAAGGAAACCATTGCCGCTGGAAAGAGGTGACAAGGTATTTTTAAGGCATCACCTTAGAGAGGTGATATGAGGTTTGGCAAAACCGAAAATAGCTCCTAATTATGCAGAACCTCATGAGACTATCTCCATGACTGGTCATGTAGTTTACCGATTAAAGTACTCCAGGGGCTAAGTACTATAAATAATGTTCTGCCATGTATACGGATTGAAAAGTGCCTAAGCGATGAGGCAACGAAAGTACTAGTAATAGAGGTACTCATAGAAGACATGCTTCATACCATAAATAATTCCGTTGAGATTGTAAACGGGAAAACTAAACAGTTGGGACACACCAAGCTTTATTGATTAAGATTAAGTGGAATTCACAGCGAGGACCAGATTATACCTGGTAACGCGAGGGTGAATTCTGAAGGAAAAACCCCCCACCTTTCTCTCGAAGGGAGATTGTGGGCGTGTAAAATTTCGAGGACGAAATTTCTTAACGGGGGGAGAATGTAACGATTCCGACGAAACCAGGTATACCCTAACCGGTAGACGTTAGTTACGTCATATGTAATGTCGGGTACATGAGTTACCATGGTAATTATACGAGAATACATGGTTCATAGTATTGATTGTACGTGAATATATAATTCACCGTATTGAATATGCGATCAAACAATCGATAGTTATTGAAACCCGAATGAATCGAGGATTACATTATAGACGAAATATATGATGTTTAGTAAGGTTTACGAAGTATTAAGGTTACGGGATAAGTGAATTATAGCACAGGAAAAGGATTTCGATTTATTGGTACGTCGGTACGATAAACGAAACATTTAACACCAAACCGAGCAAGAGACGATCGATGTAACGATTCGACGAAACCAGGTATACCCTAACCGGTAGACGTTAGTTAAGTCATATGTAATGTCGGGTACAAGAGTTACCATGGTAATTATACGAGAATACATGGTTCATTGTATTGATTGTACGTGAATATATAATTCACCGTATTGAATATGCGATCAAACGATCGATAGTTATTGAAACCCGAATGAATCGAGGGTTCAATTATAGACGAGATATATGATATTTAGTGACGTTACGAAGTATTAAAGCTTCGGGATAAGTGGATTAAAGCACAGAAAAAGGATTTCGATTTAATAGTACGTCGGTACGTTAAACGAAACCTTTAATACCAAACCGAGCAAGAGACGATCGATCAAGCCGAAAAAGATGCGTAATAACTAATAATATGACGTTTTAAGTTAATAAATTTCATGGATTAAGTTTTAAATCGGTTTTATATAAATTTCAATTTTTAGACCAAAAACGACCGTTTTAGCCTCGTTTTAAGCCGAATTAAACATTTAACCGAGAAACGAACTGAACAAGATTATCCAAAACATTATCCAGATTTCGGAAATCCAAGTTTGTGGCCAAGAATGAACTTGTGGGTCCCACCGCACCCCATTACCATTTCCGATCGGCCTCCATGGCCCTCATTTTCTTTTTTTTTTCTTTTTTCAATCAACTCTCTCAAAGATTCATCAATCCTATCAAGATCATGATCCAAAACCCGAGATAATTAGCAAGAAAACAAGGTAAAGAATCGAGTTAATCACGTTTCCATCTTCGTTTCTTGAGTTTGTTTGCAAGAAAATGAGGTTTCAAAGGTGAAAACCGATTCTTGCATGATCAAGTGATGTATACGGGTTATACAAGGGATCTTGGTCCAAGAAATGAGTTAAACGAATCAAAAACGAATTTTTACGGTTAAATCTTTGTTTTTAGTATCATAACCGTAACCATGAAAGAAATGGCTTGATCGTGAGTGTAACTTGCTTGGTATTGTGGTATGTTGTTTGTAGGCTCTGTATTTAGTGGTAGATAAGGCAGAAAGATGAGTTTGTAGCTTGTAGTGGCGGAAAACGAAAGGTATATTCGGTTATGTTCGGTTTTGGGAAATTTGGACATGTTATTGATGCTTTAGAGTTAGGTCATGAAATTTTACAGAGGTGTTAAACACATGAAAAGATGAGTTCTGTGAATTTTTGGTAATTTTTGGATAAAGGATGAAAATTTGGTGAATTTAATGCTCGGTTTTGGCCAAAAATGGTGAAAAATAGTTAAATAGCATGAAAAATTCGGGAAAATTTCAGATAAGCTTTTCATATCATGTATAAGTCACACACAAAATTTTAGGTCCGTTGGAGAAGTCTAAGTAGGCTTTTCGGTTAAACAAGTTCTAGGGATTTCTAGCTCGGTTTTGAAAAAAGGGCATGTAAAAGAAGATTTTGGTTCTGGAAAAATTACAGGGGACTATGTGGATGGCAGGGGACATCCAAGAAAAATTTGGGATTTTTCTAAGGTCGTTTGGTATTTACGACATATTTAGTGTTTAAATGGTGTTTAAAAATAGATAAATAAATTTTAAATATAAGAATTAATTCTGGAAATATTTTTATAAAATTCCCCACTATTCAAAAGTGATTTGTACAAAATTTCAAGATCCGAGAGTAAACGGATAATTAATCGTGCTGATTATCAAACTTTTAAAGTTAAAACGCGTAAACCGGTGAAGTTCGCTTAAGCGAGCTGACTGGTGTATAAAAACCTTAAAAATGGACTATTTTCATATAATTGAGTTAAAGAAGTAAAAATGAATCATCCAAAAATAAGTCGGATGATTTGGGTATTTTTAACCGATTTTAACGGTTTCCGGTACGCCAAAGACGGAAACGAGTTCCGCGGCCAATCGGGACGTCTAAACCGAGCTGTAATTTCACATTTTAAATTAAATTATCAGACAACCACTATTTTCGGGTCTTGTGTGACCAAACTCATTTTTGAAACATAAAACGGATATTCGTGCTAGGCACGCAAAACGAGAAAACGACTAATAGAAATTGTGACCATGGAACTCTAAACGACTTCACAATCTGAGTCCGGAGAAGTATTTCTGGGTTAACATTGCCCCCGGAACAGGTACAGTACTGGGTTAACAGTGTCCCCAGATGTACCGATTGATAAGGTTAAAGATTATATAAACAATAATTGTATAATAACGATCGTAGGGATCATATTACAGATTGGACGTGTTAATTGATAAAGATTGTTGTTACCTGCTTGCATATGCTAAGGTTAGTTTCACGAGCCCCTTTTTACTGAACTGATTTAAATATTTTCCCGAGGCGGAAAGCATTTTTTTATCAAAGTGTTTAAGTACATGCCGATCGCATGGAAATGAATGTATTTATATAATGTTTATTGTACGGGAATCGTACGGTAATGTATTAAGATGGTAATTGTCTGAGTTGCTAATATTGTAAGGCCCGAAACAGTGTTCGGGGTTAACAGTGTCCCCAGAGGTTATTAAATGTATTTCTGGGTTAACAGTGTCCCCAGAGGTTATTAAATGTATTTCTGGGTTAACAGTGTCCCAGAGGGTATTAAATGTGTTTCTGGGTTAACAGTGTCCACAGAGGTTATTAAATGTGTTTCTGGGTTAACAGTGTCCCCAGAGGTTATTGGATGTGTTTCTGGGTTAACAGTGTCCCCGGAGTGAGTACAGTACTGGGTTAACAGTGTCCCCAGATAATATTATATTATGATATGGATTTATAATGGTTTACTAAAATTGTGAAACTCACCAACTATTTGTAGTTGACCCGTTTTCTCACATGCTTTTTAGGTACAATTTAGATGAAGTGATTGCTTACGTGCTAAGTGCTTGATGTGTGTAAGATTTGTGTGCGGGATGTTAGGATACATTATAACTGATAGAATTATGTATCATATTGTAAGATGTGTGTATCACCTAGACGGTAATGAAATACAAGATAATGTAATTTTGAAGTATATTAATTCATTCAGTTTTCTTTATAAACAATGTGGTTGATATCAGAGGTGTCTGTCGCATCCCGTTTACGTTTCCGCTGCGGTTGCGGGGTGTTACAGAACTTGGTATCAGAGCCATTGGTTATAAAAGAATTAGGATGTCTTTAAAAGATACCTAAAATATAACTAGTAGCTCAAGTATTATAGGATCCGAATATCAACTAATAATTTATAGTGACGAGAGCTGGATGAACTTGGATGGACAAGTGGGTTATTATGGTCCGGAACATAATAACAGACTTGTCCGCACGAGGGAATTCAGGGGAAGTCACGGGGTACGTTAATAGGTAAAAATGGCAACATATGTGTAAAGTATATTATATTATTTATACGTGCTAATGTGTATATATATATGTACGTATCTTGTGGATACATGTATTGAGAAAAAGAACCGGATAAGGAACCGGGGGATGAAATAATAAAAGTACCGAGGATGCTGAAATTTCTAGAGCATCGGTGGATAATGAGTCTGACTTATCGGGCCATAGTTACGATAGTACCAAGTTAGATTTCCCGTTTGACATTAACCAGAAATATCTAGTAACCGTCACTCCCGACCAAAATTGATGAATCCCTTACCCTACCAACACCGGTACCGTATATCCTAATAACCCCAGATGTTCACCCGAACCGTCGACCCTCACGTACGGACGGATCCGTACCTGAACCCATTCTTATTCCATTAAGGTAAATAAATAAATAAAATAATAATAATAATAAATTTGATAATAAATCGGCAGATAAAAATAATATATAGAAATATATATATATGTATTTCTCACTCTCAAAAATATGAGTCATACCACCTCCAGATCGAGAATTACCGATTTCAATGAACCTAGAACGCCTGAGGACATTGACTGAGCAAGTGATAGAGTTTCCCATAATAGTAATTAATAATATTTGAAGGCAACCCATGTTGCGCGATTACCTTGAACCTTGCAACTCCCTATGTTATCCTTACATCCGTTAGATGCCTATACCCATGTATACTCGAATAGAATGATTACCTATACACAAAGAGGTGTTGGAATCATTATAGCATTGTTGGATATTCGTTCGTAGGTGGTATACCGTGTATGCCAGATATACGAATAGACACGGATATTATAACTCCGTGGTACGTAATCGTTTGGTGCTCACGGTGAGCATGTATAGGTTATGCTGACATGCAGAAGGATATTGAAATCCAGTATATTAAACATTAATCTTTGTTGAGAAAGATCTATGTGTCAGTTGATGACAAGGGTTATGAAACATTTTTAAAACGTTAACCGACGACAGGTTAAGTCCATATGTTATTATATTTGTGAGACATATATACTAGATACTGGTATGTGTAATATATATGATAATATTTGGTGTGTATGTATACCTGTTGTTATGATTGCGCTGGCAACGAGCTATACGGTGAGATTAGTATTGATTACTGCGTACGAGATGAGTACGGCAGAATGACATAAAAAGAGTAACTCCAATGATGGAGATTGATATGATTCAGTTGATTGCTCAAAGATAGCAGATGATGATACCGAACGTCGTATCACAGATCACTGCTAGTGTTGATGCAAATGTGATCACAGAATTATAGATCGAGCAATCACATGATTATGAATATTTCAATTCTTAGCGTTATTACTAAGAGTGTTAATGTCCCACCAAATACTACTATGACTACAAGTTTTAGTTATAAACTAAACATGAATGGTAGTCGTAATGAATTAGATCCGGTATGAAGGACGTGTTTATTGGTTGTGTTAAGGGGATTATTAATGGTTTACTGTTGGTAAAGGGAGGAATAGATTAGCGAGTGGATAGAAAAGATCGAAATGGTTAAGGATATTGGTAAGAGTCTAGAACATTGTGTAGTGAAATATGCTACAGATATGTTGGGAGATTATGTTGTATCGTGATGGAACACGATGGTACAAAATTATAGTTAGAAAATTTTTGTTCAGATAATATGGTCAGGATTTAAAATTCTTGTGCTAGAGCACTTTTATTCGAGTAATTGAGTTCAGAGATTTGAAACTGAGCTATGAAAGATAGAAATGTTGTGTGCTGATCACTTAGAACGCGCTAATCGTTTAAAGGAATTGTCATGTCTGGTAACATGGCTAATTACTCCTAAAACTAAGCGAAGTAAGCGCAATATTGGGGACTAACTCCATCGATAAGGAGTATAGTCAATCCTGTAAAATATACAACCTTTGGAAGGGTTGTGTCACAAGCCAGCATTGATATATTTGACTCTATGAGAAGTGGACTGGAAGGACGTTAGGTGAGACGTCGAGTGTTACAGAAGAGAAGTGATAAAGGCATAGTGCAAGATAGGCCTTTGAATAAGTAGGTATGTCCTACAACCCAGAATTATACTGAGACTAGTTCTGGTGTGAAACATGAACTGCATGAAGGGTCCTTCCCTAAATGTGGAAAATATGGTTATCGGCAGAAAGAAGAATGTCGAGTGATAGTAGGCCACAGGGTGGTAAAGATGGACGTAATGCCCTAACTGTAGAACCAATTGAAGCCAGGTGAACCGACAACCCCAACCCATTCGTGTACAACCACTCCGAACCTAACAACTTCAATAACAATCCATCCGAAGAAATCAAATTATGCCAAACAGTTGTACTTGCTATGAATGTGGTAGTACAGAACGTTTCAAGAGAGATTGCCCAAAGTTGAACCAAGGTGTTGTGGAAGATAAACCTTATGACAAGCATCAACCTCTGATCAAGCAAGGAACCGTGCTTTTGTGAGTAATTCAAATAAAGCACGTCATGGTCCAAAAGGGGTATTAAGTACGTTGTAGTTTTAAATCAATTGGCTTCAGTGATACTTTTACGGTCGTCGATAGAAGATAGTTCCTGCTAACCTCCTACCCTTTGGAAAGATACCGATTAGTGAAACTATAGAACCCTATACTGTAGATTTGCTAACGGCAAATCCCTAAGGGTTAACTAAATGGTTCGGAATTGTCCTATTATCCTGAACGATTAACCTTTCTATATTGACCTATGACCCGTAAAGTTAAGAAGTTGTGACGTGATAGTTAACATGGATTGGCTAACTCAACATGAAGCTGAAATCAAATATGAAAAGAAGATGATTAGAAGGAGAAACACATATATATAGAAATATATATGTGTTGGGTACAGAGAAATATATAACATACAGAGAAAAGTGTACGGTATTATGTTACCACTTTAATCTCACCTTGAGGTGTTATAATATTTACGACAAGTAGACGTGGTATACTTAACAAACGCGATTGCCAAAGTATTTAAAAGAAAACATATAGAAGATATCCCGATGGTACGCGAATTCCACAAGTTTTCCCAGAAAAACTTCCTGGATTACCGCCAAACCGACAGGTCGAATTCAGAATCGAATTAATGTCTCAAGCTGGCCCTGTTGCTAAAGCACCCTACCGAATTGCACCGTCCGAGATGCATGAATTATCCAATCAGTTACAAGAACTGTTGGATAAGACTTTATACGACCCAGTTAGTCACCATGGGGTGCACCAGTTTTAATTGGGAAATGAAGGACGGAAGTGTTAGGATATGTGTTGATTAGGGAGAATTGAATAAAGTGACGATCAAAAATAGGTATTCACTTCTTCGAAGTAAATGATCCGTTAAACCAACTACAGAGGGCGATTTGTTTTTTAGAAAATTGGTCTTAGATATAATTATCGCCAAATGAAAAATCCGAGAGGAGGACGTTGCAACAACAGCGTTTCGGACTCACTACGGCCATTTTGAATTCTTAGTTATGCCTTTCGGGTTAACAAATGCGCAGGCAGTATTCATAGAACTCATGAATCGAGTCTGTAAACTTTATTTTGACAAATTTGTCATAGCATTCATTGATAATATTTTGATATATTTGCAACGTAAGGAAGAGCACGATCGACGGATAAGGAAAATTGTGGAAGTGTTAAAGCAAGATGAGCTATACGCGAAGTTTTCGAAATGTGATTTTGAATAAAGAAGGCATAATCCCTTGGTCATGATGTAAAGCAACAAGGATTACGCAAAGATCCAAATAAGATAGAAACCGTTAAAATTGTGCCAAGCGCCGATTTTAAGTCTACCCGATGGAGACGATGGTTTTGTCGCGTATTGTGACGCGTCACGTAGAGGGTTAGAATGCGTGTTGACGCAGTATAATAAGGTCATAGCCTATACTTCCCGACAGTTAAAAATACACGAGTAAGATTTCACTACTCACAACTTAGAACTGGGAGCGGTTATCTTCGCACTTAAAATGTGGAGACATTATCTCTACGATACGAAGTGCACCATCTTCACCGATCATAAAAGTTTACAGCACATATTTGATTAGAAGGAACTGAATATGAGGCAACGAAGATGGGTCGAGTTGTTAAGCGAGTATGACTGTGACATCCGTTATCACCCTGGCAAGGCTAACGTCGTAGCCGATGCCTTGAGTAAGAAAGATCGGGTTAAGCCATTGCGAGTGCAAGTGCTGGGATGATAGTCCAGTCGAACCTTCGAACTTGATTCGAGTCGCTCAACGTGAGGCGTTGAAAATGGAACAATTGGAAAAGAAGGAACCTTACGGCAATGAGGAGAATTTCGAACAGCGCGTGGACCTAAATTCTCTACTTCAAAAATCGGGTTTGGATCCCGACCCTCCATGACCTTCGTGAATTAATCATTGACGAAGTGCATAGATCGAAATAATCCATACATCCGGGATCGGATTTGACTATTGATGATACGGATATCTGAAAGGATTTTTATTAATGGTTGAGTTTGAAGAAAGATATGGTTACGTGTGTTGGTGAATATTGAGTTATGCCAAAGATAAGGCTGCACACCGAAAACCCTAGGGAACGCCACGACGACAGAAAATTCGCCAATGATAGTGGGAATATATTACAATGAATTCTTGCCCAAATTCCTGATGGTGAAATGGTATCTCGTCGTGGAGTACCATTTTCAATGATCTCAGATCAAAATAGTCATCCTACTTCCATTATTGGAAGGCGGGGAAGGAAGCATCGAGAGCTTGAAGCTTTCTATGGGTGAAGTAATTATCACCAATTTGTAAATTGAAAATGGGCGTCACTCAAGCCATAAGATTTGAATTGATTCGAGAAACAACCAATCGGATTTATAATATTTAAGATGAGTTGAAAGCATCGCGAGATTGGCAAAGGATTTATGCCAACATTCATAGGAAACCATTGTCATTGGAAAGAGGTGACAAGGCATTTTTAAAGGCATCACCTTAGAAAGGTGATATGAGGTTTGCCAAAACCGAAAATAGCTCCTTAATATATTGGGCCTCATGAGATTATCTCCATGATTGGTCACTTAGTTTATTGATTAAAGTATTCCAGGGGCTAAGTACTATACATGATATTTTGCCATGTATACGGATTGAAAAGTGCTTAAGCGATGAGGCAACGAAAGTACTAGTAATAGAGGTACTCATAGAAGACATGTTTGATATCATAACTAATTCCGTAGAGATAGTAGATGGGAAAACTAAACAGTTTGGACATACCAAGCGTTATTAATTAAAATTAAGTGGAAATTCACAGCGAGGACCAGATTATACTTGGTAACGCGAGGGTGAATTCTGAAGGAAAAACCCCCCACCTTTCTCTCGAAAGGAGATAGTGGCCGTGTAAAATTTCGAGGACGAAATTTCTTAACGGGGGGAGAATGTAACGATTCCGACGAAACCATGTATACCCTAACCGGTAGACGTTAGTTAAGTCATATGTAATGTCGGGTACAAGAGTTACCATGGTAATTATACGAGAATACATGGTTCATTGTATTGATTGTACGTGAATATATAATTCACCGTATTGAATATGCGATCAAACGATCGATAGTTATTGAAACCCGAATGAATCGAGGGTTCAATTATAGACGAGATATATGATATTTAGTGATGTTACGAAGTATTAAAGCTTCGGGATAAGTGGATTAAAGCACAGAAAAAGGATTTCGATTTAATAGTACGTCGGTACGTTAAACGAAACCTTTAATACCAAACCGAGCAAGAGACGATCGATCAAGCCGAAAAAGATGCGTAATAACTAATAATATGACGTTTTAAGTTAATAAATGTCATGGATTAAGTTTTTAAATCGGTTTTATATAAATTTCAATTTTTAGACCAAAAACGACCGTTTTAGCCTCGTTTTAAGCCGAATTAAACATTTAACCGAGAAACGAACTGAACCAGATTATCCAAAACATTATCCAGATTTCGGAAATCCAAGTTTGTGGCCAAGAATGAACTTGTGGGTCCCACCCTACCCCATTACCATTTCCGATCGGCCTCCATGGCCCTCATTTTCTTTTTTTTTCTTTTTTCAATCAACTCTCTCAAAGATTCATCAATCCTCTCAAGATCATGATCCAAAACCCGAGATAATTAGCAAGAAAACAAGGTAAAGAATCGAGTTAATCACGTTTCCATCTTCGTTTCTTGAGTTTGTTTGCAAGAAAATGAGGTTTCAAAGGTGAAAACTGATTCTTGCATGATCAAGTGATGTATACGGGTTATACAAGGGATCTTGGTCCAAGAAATGAGTTAAACGAATCAAAAACGAATTTTTACGGTTAAATCTTTGTTTTTAGTATCATAACCGTAACCATGAAAGAAATGGCTTGATCGTGAGTGTAACTTGCTTGGTATTGTGGTATGTTGTTTGTAGGCTCTGTATTTAGTGGTAGATAAGGCAGAAAGATGAGTTTGTAGCTTGTAGTGGCGGAAAACGAAAGGTATATTCGGTTATGTTCGGTTTTGGGAAATTTGGACAGATTGTTGATGCTTTAGAGTTAGGTCATGAAATTTTACAGAAGTGTTAAACACATGAAAAGATGAGTTCTGTGAATTTTTGGTAATTTTTGGATAAAGGATGAATATTTGGTGAATTTAATGCTCGGTTTTGGCCAAAAATGGTGAAAAATAGTTAAATAGCATGAATAATTCTGGAAAATTTCAGATAAGCTTTTCATATCATGTATAAGTCACACACAAAATTTGAGGTCCGTTGGAGAAGTCTAAGTAGGCTTTTCGGTTAAACGGCTTCTAGGGATTTCTAGCTCGGTTTTGAAAAAAGGGCATGTAAAAGAAGATTTTGGTTCTGGAAACATTACAGGGGACTATGTGGATGGCAGGGGACATCCAGGAAAAATTTGGGATTTTTCTAAGGTCGTTTGGTATTTACGACATATTTAGTGTTTAAATGGTGTTTAAAAATAGATAAATAAATTTTAAATATAAGAATTAATTCTGGAAATATTTTTATAAAATTCCCCACTATTAAAAAGTGATTTGTGAAAAATTTCAAGATCCGAGAGTAAACGGATAATTAATCGTGCTGATTATCAAACTTTTAAAGTTAAAACGCGTAAACCGGTGAAGTTCGCTTAAGCGAGCTGACTGGTGTATAAAAACCTTAAAAGTGGACTATTTTCATATAATTGAGTTAAACAAGTAAAAATGAATCATCCGAAAATAAGTCGGATGATTTTGGTATTTTTAACCGATTTTAACGGTTTCCGGTACGCCAAAGACGGAAACGAGTTCCGCGGCCAATCGGGACGTCTAAACCGAGCTGTAATTTCACATTTTAAATTAAATTATCAGACAACCACTATTTTCTGGTCGTGTGTGACCAAACTCATTTTTGAAACATAAAACGGATATTCGTGCTAGGCACGCAAATCGAGAAAACGACTAATAGAAATTGTGACCATGGAACTCTAAACGACGTCACAATCTGAGTCCGGAGAAGTATTTCTGGGTTAACATTGCCCCCGGAACAGGTACAGTTATGGGTTATCAGTGTCCCAGATGTACCGATTGATAAGGTTAAAGATTATATAAACAATAATTGTATAATAACGATCGTAGGGATCATATTACAGATTGGACGTGTTAATTGATAAAGATTGTTGTTACCTGCTTGCATGTGCTAAGGTGAGTTTCACGAGCCCCTTTTTACTGAACTGATTTAAATATTTTCCCGGGGCGGAAAGCATTTTTTTATCAAAGTGTTTAAGTACATGCCTATCGCATGGAAATGAATGTATTTATATAATGTTTATTGTACGAGAATCGTACGGTAATGTATTAAGATGGTAATTGTCTGAGTTGCTAATATTGTAAGGCCCGAAACAGTGTTCGGGGTTAACAGTGTCCCCAGAGGTTATTAAATGTATTTCTGGGTTAACAGTGTCCCCAGAGGTTATTAAATGTATTTCTGGGTTAACAGTGTCCCCAGAGGTTATTAAATGTATTTCTGGGTTAACAATGTCCCCAGAGGGTATTAAATGTGTTTCTGGGTTAACAGTGTCCCCAGAGGTTATTAAATGTGTTTCTGGGTTAACAGTGTCCCCAGAGGTTATTGGATGTGTTTCTGGGTTAACAGTGTCCCCGGAGTGAGTACAGTACTAGGTTAACAGTGTCCCCAGATAATATTATATTATGATATGGATTTATAATGGTTTACTAAAATTGTGAAACTCACCAACTATTCGTAGTTGACCCGTTTTCTCACATGCTTTTCAGGTGCAATTTAGATGAAGTGATTGCTTACGTGCTAAGTGCTTGATGTGTGTAAGATTTGTGTGCGGGATGTTAGGATACATTATAACAGATAGAATTATGTATCGTATTGTACGATATGTGTATCACCTAGACGGTAATGAAATACAAGATAATGTAATTTTGAAGTATATTAATGCATTCAGTTTTCTTTATAAACAATGTGGTTGATATCAGAGGTGTCTGTCGCATCCCGTTTACGTTTCCGCTGCGGTTGCGGGGTGTTACAATCAATTAAGCCGAAAAAGATGCGTAATAACTAATAATATGACGTTTTAAGTTAATAAATGTCATGGTTTAAGTTTTTAAATCGGTTTTATATAAATTTCATTTTTTAGCCGAAAAACAACCGTTTTGGCTTCGTTTTAAGCCGAATTAAACGTTTAACCGAGAAACGAACTGAATCAAATTATCCAAAACATTATCCAGATTACGGAAATCCAAATGAGTGGCCAAGAATGAATTTGTGGGTCCCACCCCACCCTTATGGGTTCCGATAGGCCTCCAATGGCCTTCATTTTCTTTTTTTTCTTTTTTTCAATCAACAATCCACAAACTTCATCAAATCCTCTCAACTCCTTGATCAAAAACCGAGATTTTTAACAAGAAAAACCAAGGTAAAGATCGAATTATATACGTTTCCATCTTCGTTTCTTGAGTTTGTTTGCATGAAAATGAGGTTTCAAAGATGAAAACCGATTCTTGCATGATCAAGTGATGTATACGGGTTATACAAGGGATCTTGGTCCAAGAAAGGAGTTAAACGAATCAAAAACAAATTTTTACGGTTTAAATCTTTGTTTTTGTATCATAACCGTAACCATGAAAGAAATGGCTTGATCGTGAGTGTGACTTGCTTGGTATTGTGGTATGTTGTTTGTAGGATCTGTGTTTAGTGGTAGATAAGGCGGAAAGACGCCTTTGTAGCTTGTAGTGGCGGAAAACGAAAGGTATATTCGGTTTATGTCGGTGTATGTGTTTTTGGACAGATTGTTGGTCGTTTAGAGTTAGGTCATGAAATTTTACAGAGGTGTTAAACACATGAAAATATGAGTTCTGTGAATTTTTGGTAATTTTTGGATAAAGGATGAATATTTGGTGAATTTAATGCTCGGTTTTGGCCAAAAATGGTGAAAAATAGTTAAATATCATGAAAAATTCTGGAAAATTTTAGATAAGCTTTTCATATCATGTATAAGTAACACACAAAATTTTAGGTCCGTTGGAGAAGTCTAAGTAGGCTTTTTGGTAAAACGAGTTCTAGGGATTTCTAGCTCGGTTTTGGAAAAAGGGCATGTAAAAGAAGATTTTGGTTCTGGAAAAATTACAGGGGACTATGTGGATGGCAGGGGACATCCAGAAAAAATTTGGGATTTTTCTAAGGTCGTTTGGTATTTACGACATATCTAGTGTTTAAATGGTGTTTAGAAATAGATAAATAAATTTTAAATATAAGAATTAATTCTGGAAATATTTTTATAAAATTCCCCACTATTAAAAAGTGATTTGTGCAAAATTTCAAGATCCGAGAGTAAACGGATAATTAATCGTGCTAATTATCAAACTTTTAAAGTTAAAACGCGTAAACCGGTGAAGTTCGCTTAAGCGAGCTGACTGGTGTATAAAAACCTAAAAAAAATGGACTATTTTCATATAATTGAGTTAAACAAGTAAAAATGAATCATCCAAAAATAATTCGGATGATTTGGGTATTTTTAACCGAATTAACAGTTTCCGGTACGCCAAAGACGGAAACGGGTCCCGCGGCCAATCGGGACGTCTAAACCGAGCTATAATTTCACATTATAAATTAAATTATCAGACAACCACTATTTTCGGGTCGTGTGTGACCAAACTCATTTTTGAAACATAAAACGGATATTCGTGCTAGGCACGCAAAACGAGAAAACGACTAATAGAAATTGTGACCATGGAACTCTAAACGACATCACAATCTGAGTCTGGAGAAGTATTTCTGGGTTAACATTGCCCCCGGAACAGGTACAGTACTGGGTTAACAGTGTCCCCAGATGTACCGATTGATAAGGTTAAAGATTATATAACCAATAATTGTATAATAACGATCGTAGGGATCATATTACAGATTGGACGTGTTAATTGATAATGATTGTTGTTACCTGCTTGCATGTGCTAAGGTGAGTTTCACGGGCCCCTTTTTACTGAACTGTTTTAAATATTTTCCCGAGGCGGAAAGCATGTTTCTATCAAAATGTTTAAGTACATACTGATCGCATGGAAATGAATGTATTTATATAATGTTTATTGTACGGGAATCGTACGGTAATGTATTGAAATGGTAATTGTCTGAGTTGTTAATATTGTAAGGTCCCGCAACAGTGTTCTGGGTTAACAGTGTTCCCAGAGGCTATTAAATGTATTTCTGGGTTAACAGTGTTCCCAGAGGTTATTGGAAGTGTTCTGGGTTAACAGTGTCCCCAGAGGTTAGTGGAAGTGTTATGGGTTAACAGTGTCCCCAGAGGTTATTGGAAGTGTTCTGGGTTAACAGTGTCCCCAGAGGTTATTAAAGGTGTTTATGGGTTAACAGTGTCCCCAGATAATTTTATTATGATATGAATTTATCATGGTTTACTAAAATTGCGAAACTCACCAACTATTCGTAGTTGACCCGTTTTCTCACATGCTTTTCAGGTACAATTAAGATGAAGTGATTGCTTACGTGCTAAGTGATTGATGTGTGTAAGATTTGTGTGCAGGATGTTAGGATACATTATAACAAATAGAATTGCGTATTGTATTGTATGATGCGTGTATCACCTAGACGGTAATGAAATACAAGATAATGTAATATGAAGTATATTAATGCATTCAGTTTTCTTTATAAACAATGTGGTTGATATCAGAGGTGTCTATCGCATCCCGTTTACGTTTCCGCTGCGGTTACTAGGTGTTACACTTTTACAAAGTTTTATAATGTTTTTGGATTTTTCAAAATATTTAAAATAATGACAAGAAAAACACAATATTTTTTATTTTTCTAATTTTTCAATGTTTTTGACTTTTTTAAAAATTTTAAATGTTTATTTTTTGGATTTTATCTATACATACAAAAAGCACAATATTTTTGCATTTTCTATTTTTCACCCCCTAAAACCCAAAATCAAAATAAAATTTTAAAAGTAAAAATAAACGGAAAAGAAAGATAGTTATCCTTGTTTCAGGATATCAGCAAGGGTCTTCAATCCGTTTAAACCAAGCAAAAAATGAAATCGAGTTTTGTCGAAGGCTTTGGTAAATAGACCGGCTTTCTGAAAATCAGTATGTACTTTCTCAAGGTCTATTAATTTCTTTTCAAAACAATCCCGTATAAAATGATATCGAATTTCGATATGTTTCACTTTAGAATGTTGTACGGGATTTTTGGTGATACTTATGGCAGCAGAGTTATCAATCAAGATAGGAGTAGTAAGAAACTTCAAACCGTAGTCACGCAGATGTTGTTGAATCCACAAAACCTTGGAACAGCAACTCGAGGCTTCAACATACTCTGTCTCAGCGGTTGAAATAGAGATCGTCGTCTGCTTCTTACACTGCCAGGAAACAAGCCGGTTTCCTAAGAATTGACACCGTGCCATGGTTGATTTGAAGTTGATCTTGCAACCTCCGTAGTCTGAGTCTGAAAAGGCAGTAAGCTCAAAGTTATCGTCCTTTGAGTACCATAACCCGATGTCTGGATTTCCCCTCAGATACTGAAGAATTCGCTTGACCGCAGCTAGGTGAGTCACTCATGGACATGCTTGAAACCTAGCACAAAGACAAACAGCAAGCATAATGCCGGGGCGAGAAGCCGTTAGATACATCAAAGATCCGATCATAACACGATAGAGGGTAGGATCAACGGTATCCTCCAATTCATCCGGTGATAAATTGTGACCCACGTGGAGAGGAGTTAAAAGGATTTTTCCGGAAGATATCTCGAATCGGCTCAAGACATCGTTCATATATTTGGTCTGGTGAATAAAGATTCCTTTCGCATATTGGTGAACTTGCAACCCTAGAAAGAAATTCATATCTCCCATCGAGCTCATCTCGAACTTTGTTTGCATGGACTTCTCGAACTCCTTACATGAAGTGTCGTTTGTAGACCCAAAGATAATGTCGTCGACATAAATCTGAACTAGGAGAAGAACATCACCAACAGTCTTATGGAATAAAGTGCAGTCGACAGTCCTTCGCTTGAAGCCGTTATCAGTCAGATGGTCGGCGAGCGTGCCTACCAAGCTCTCGGGGCTTGATGTAGACCATACATGGCCTTCTTTAATCGGTAAAATCGGTCTGGATAATCAGGATCTTCAAAACCAGGAGGCTGTAAAATGAACACTTCCTCGTGTAGTTGACCATTGAGAAAAGCACTTTTAACATCCATTTGATAGACCTTGATATTCATATAAGCAGCATACGCTAGATACATTCTGAATAGACTCCAATCTTACAACCGGAGCATATACTTCAGTGTAGTCAATACCCTCTTGCTGATGAAAACCTTGCACCACTAATCGTGCCTTGTGCCTCACGATCACCCCACGATTGTCTTTCTTACATTTAAATACCCACTTAGTCAGAATAGCTTTCTTGACTCTAGCGGGTTTGTCAATTAAATCCCAAACACCCAAACGTTCAAATTGCTGTAATTCTTCTTGCATGGCTTCTACCCAAAAAGGATATTGAAGTGCCATACGAGGCGTCATTGGCTCAACTTGAGATAGAAAGCAAGTGAATTTAGAAATATTTACAATTCCAGAAGAATGTAAATCTGCATAAGCACACAATACGTTATTTTCACTTGACGAAGCAACTTGATGACGTGTTTGAACTCCCACATCAAGTTATCCAATGATGTTTTCCTGTGGATGATAATTATGAATCCGAAGAGTGGGATTTTCAGGAACAACAACATTTTCAAATAAGTTAGTGTAATGTTCACCAAGTTTAGGAGATGAAACATCACTGTCAAGTTCAATAACCAGATCATCAGCTTGATTGTCATCAGAAGAAGTAGACACATTATCAAAAGCATCTGGAGAAGCATCACATGGATCTTCGTTGGAGCAACAGGTGGAGCTTCAACGTCATTTGAACTTGAAAATTTTGGAATTGCCAAATGATCTTCAAAGTATGCTTGAACCAGGTCTTCATCTAAGTTCTCAGTTGATGGAGTAAATGAATTAAATAAGCCTTCATAATCAAACATCTAGTCGGGACCTTTCCCTTGAGGAGGTGTGGTGTACTTTTGACAGTCCACATGATACCATTCATAAACACAACCATAAGTGACATTAAATACCCTTTTCTTTGGAGAAGCATACCCCAAGAAATATCCCTCAATGGCTTTTTCTTCAAACTTACCCACATCCTTCTTCAACATCGTACAAGGGCACCCACACGGTTCCAAGTACTTTAAGTTAGGCTTTCGATTGTTTAAAAGCTCGTAACTTGTCTTCTTGAGTCGTTCAACAGTTAGAACCCGATTAAGCGTATAACAAGCTGTATTCACTGCCTCATTCCAGAATTGGACGGGAAGCTTTGAATCAACAAGCATAGTTCTTGCGGCTTCAATTAAAGTTCTATTCTTCCTTTCAGCAACACCGTTCTGTTGGGGTACATAGGGTGCATTGTATTCTCGGTGAATTCCTTTTTGAATGCAAAAGAAATCCAATACAGTGTTCATAAATTCAGTACCATTATCACTTTGAATTCTCCACACTTTTTGTTTGTTTAGTGATTCGATCTTAGTGATTAGGTTTTGTACCAGAACAGGTGTTTGATCTTTTGAACTCATAAATAAAACCCATGAGTATCTTGAATAATCATCGATAACAACAAGACAATACCAATCTCCAGAGATACTAGCATGATTCACAGGACCAAAAAGATTCATATGAAGTCGTTCAAGAGGAGTATCAATGGAATTCAATAACTTAGATGGATGTGATTTTTTCTTCTGCTTACCCTTCTTGCACGCAACACAGTGGTCAGATAACTTAAATTTCTTCAAAGAAACACCCTCAACTAAGTCATTCGCCATTAAATAATTCATCTTACGAACATGAATGTGACCCATTCTATGATGCCATAGAATAGAATCCTTCTCGGTTGCTTTTGAGACAAAACATGTTTCGATAGATGTTGATACTTTAGAACTCATATTTAAGACATAAATATCATTTGATTGAGGTGATCGCATGACAACCATGTCCTCGGAAATCACATATCCCGGTTTCAAAATCAGACACTCTTTATCAGTAAATACCGTGGTATACTTCTTGTCACAAATTTGCGACACACTCAATAAATTATGGTCCACCTTGTCACAGTAATTGACTTTTTCAAACGTAATGTGACCATTTGAAACTTCAACCTCTTGTGTTATCATGCCCCCAGAATTCCCAGCAAACGCCACATAACCCCCTTGAATATTTCTCACATTTGTTAAGAGGGTGAGATTTTCAGTGATATAACGAGAACATCCACTATTCATTATCCATTTTTCACCAAACACGGTCGTGGATGTACCCTACACACAAAGTAAAAGTGATTAGTTCAAAAAGGCAGCCCAGGCCTCAGTCTTGGGCACCTTTTGAGTTTCTCTAAGAACATTAACTTGAACAGAATTCAAATGTTGTTCAGCAACTTGAGAATAAGTTACCGGCTTCTTAGACTTTCGTCTTAGATAAGCAGCTTGAACGACATTTGAGTTCATATTCTTGCAGATAGGTTCAGTTGGAACAAACTTTGGTTTCACTTAACCATGTGTTTCGTTCACATGAATTACGTTACGTGGATTCACGTTTGAAAACATGATGTGAGTATCATCATCACACGACACAGGTCGTTTCAGAATCTCCTTTATCACAGGAACCGGTTTCGATTGGTCCTTGACAAATGGATGGAGGTTCTGAGATTTCTTCTGGCCACAGTTTCTCACCACATGACCTTGTTGTCCACACAAAAAGAAACTTCGCATGTCCACACGATCATGTTAAGATTTGGCAAAAACAGATGCAACAGAGGGTTGATGACTCACATTTTTGGTGAAACTCTTGGCCAAATCATCAGACGATACAGACTTCTTTTTCATATAAAAGTCAAGGTTAGAACAGTGGGAAAAACTTTGCAATGTATCATTTCCGGATGATTTCACAAAATGAACCTATTTAGCATGTTTTAACAATTGTTTTGCTTTAATCAATGGGTCTGATGAGTTTGATGTTTTGGCACAAGCATATTGACGTTCAAGATCTTGTACCTTGTCAGTTTCATTATAAAAGACACTTTCGATCAGTTCAGGTTTGATAATACTAATCGGGATGTCTTTTTCAGTGAACATCGTGTTCATTCCCTTTAACTTAAAAACACGAGCAGATGATGGCTTAGAAATAGTAGGATTGATGAAACGCATCAAATCATCATCAGAAATTTTAAGCTTTTCTGGTTTCTTAGCCTTCACGGGTTTAACCTTAACTTGGTCTTCTTTTCTCACATGAGTTGTGTGTGAACCATACACAGCATCCTCAAATTCATGAGGTTCACAAAGAATGTGATTATAACTTGGGACGTTCTTGTTTTTGTGTATAACCTCAGGTTCAAACACATCCTCAATAATCACCTTGTCAACATTTTCAACAAAGACTTTGTTTCTTTCTACATGAGGTTTTTGAGTTGTAGGTTGGGCTTTAACAGTTTCAGGTTTAACTAGTTTAGATTTTTCTGAAATCACAGGTTCTTTCACAATTACTTCTTCTCTTTTAGCAAAAGGATTTACTTTATAATCATTGTGAAAAGGTGGTGGAATTTCAACAAAACCTATACCTTTCTTCGAATCTTTTTGCTTGCCAGATACTTCGATTATTTCGTTTAGAAAAAAGGAAGAGTTTCTAAATTTTCCCAACTTGTTCTTTAACTCAAAAACCTCATTCTCAAGCTCGGTTATCTTTGAACGATGTTTTGAAATTTCTTGAAAAATTTGATCATTAATTGTCATTTTAACAGATAACTCAGCCTTGAGAATGTGGTTACTTGTTGACAAAGCTTCAATCTTCTCTCGAGATCTCATTTGAGATTCAAGAGATTGTCTATAAGTATCCTTTAGTGAAGCAATTTCTCTCACTAAACTATCATTTTGATTTTTCAAAGACTCTAACTTAGGTTTGTTAGTCTCACATTCAGCACAAGTTACTTTAGCAGACAAATTAGCAGAGATAGAAGGACTAACCTCATTGATCTTAGCCATGCAAGCAAATGTGGTTGGAAATTTATCACATGAATCATCAGAATCCAATTCAGTGTCATTATCAGACAATAGCTCACTTCCGCTTGCATCTTGAAATATATCATTTGTCTTGAACATGACCAAATTAGCTTGATTGTCATTACACAGTAGTCGTTGTGACCAATCAGTTCCATCAGCTAACATTGCTTGTGACCCAGAAGTAGACGGTTTCTTTTCAGCATCATTACCTCGTGGTGTAGAAGAACTTTGGTTTTGACCACGAGGACCAGTATACTCCTTTTTCGGCTTATCACATTCTTTTGCAAAATGCCCAAAATCCTTGCAATTACAACATTTGACTTTCAGTTTATCGAATCCCAACTTCTTGTTTAAAGCGGGAAAATCTTTGCCAGTCCTTTGCATAAACTTTTTAACTTTACGGACAATCATTGCCATGTTCCATTTCAAGTCCATAATCTTTAAGTCATCCGGATCAATCTGATCATAGTCTTCATCAGTCAAATAACTCGTAGCTATCTTACTACTCACCAAATTTTCATAAGATGACATGAAAGCTGATAAGAAAGCAAAGTTTTCTTCAGCTTCCTTCATGTTGACAGGCGGTGGTGGTGAGAATTGATTTGTGGTGGATGAATTTCCAGATCCACCAGAAGCATCAGGTGATCCAAAACTTCCAGCAGTGTAGAAACATGCTCTTGGATCACTATAAATAGTTGCCGCATTTTCACTTGCATTTTGTGTAAGGAATGCAGTGATCGGAGAAATGGTTGAACTCAAGGATATACTTCCACCATAAAAAGCAGGATCTTGACTATCCTTTGAAGACTTTTGACATTTTAGATCGTATTCTCTTGCTTCGATCTTTTGCATGAATTCGGATGCTGTTAAGTCTTCATTGTTGAAGTAATTGTTCTCTTTCAAAACCTTTAAAAACGTAGAATAAGAACTTGGTAAAGAACTCTTGATGGTATCTTTCTTATCAACATCAGAAGTTTCCAACTTCATTTTATCCATCTCGGCTATCAAATGATTAAACATTGTTGTCATTTCCTCGACAGTTTCACCTTTTAGTAGGTTAAAGTTTCTAAATTGAAACTTGACCATTACCTTCTTGCATAGCCGTGTTACCCATACTCCTCATACGTATGTGTTGGAATAATGAAGCGCAAATCTTTATGCTACCAACTTGGTGAAATATGTTTTCAGGTAAAGCCATCGTAAGTGTAAAGTAGGCTTTTGTTTCAATTTCCAACGCTTTCTTCTCTTTTTGAGAGTATTGAGAGATGGCTTTAGGTGTGAAGCCGATAGTCTCATCTCCAATCATAGGAACGGTATATACCTCATCCAGGCAATATGAACAATCGGGGTTAACCGATCCTAGATGAGCACGGAAACGGGGTTCCCACTTAGCAAAATCGGTAAATTTCATTAAACGTGGACACTTTGAATGTGATACAATCTCGGTGTCCAGTTGCAACATTTGTTGCATTATCATATTTTGGGACGCCAAAGCATACATACTAGCCATTTTGACAAATAACAAGACACTCAAAGTTCAAGGGTCAAATTTGAAAATTTCTTAACGAAATGTGAACAGTAATTTTAATGAACTGTAAACAGTAGTTAACGAAGTACAATTCACGAATTAAAATTTTTCCAGGTAACGAATCAGGAATAGACTTAACGAATATGAAATGTTAACGAATCTGGAAGTTTAACGAATCTGGTCAACGAATTAAGTCAAAGTAAACGAATTAGATTGAACAAAAATGTTAACGAATCAGGTAGTTCTCTATAACGAATCACTAAGTATAAACTTAACGAATTAAAATCACGAACTGTTGAGTTTCTGTAACAAATCACTAAGACTATTAACGAATTAGGTGACGAATTAGAGTAATGAACTAGCTACAGTTGATAATGAATCAACTATAGCGAATGAGGTTGTTACAACGGTTGTAACAAACTCTGAAAACTATTGCCACGTGGCAAAAGTTGTTGGAATTAAAGTAATGAAATAGGATGAATTGAGACGGTATTTGTAAATACGTAATTATCATGAATAGATTAACCATTTCTTTATTTCCCGATCTCCTGGGAAAAGAAAGATCTTGTTGTTTCTTCAACAATTTCTGATCTCTAGTGGACCTCTTAGTAGGATTCGAACCCAGATGAAGTTCTGACCATTTGTCAGAGAAAAAAGAACGAACGTATCTTGTAGGATTCCCAATAAATTCTTCGATTTCTTCTTGAAGCATATGATTAAACATCTGCTTCTCACGTTCCGTGAATAGCCAGGACATTGAGGAATATCCAGAAAGGCATTTCGGGAAAATAAAAATATGGAGAAATTGTAAACTAAAGCAAGAAAAACAATTTATTCTTCACGTCCAGGATTACGTCCTGGATCATTGGATAGGAATCCAAAGATGAAGAGAGAAACAAAGAATATTACTACTGTGTAAACGAAAAGTTCATGATCTGGATATGAATAATTCAAATGACTTCTCCCTAGGCCTATTAGTGAACCTTCTCTCCAGGGATTATGAAACTAGAAATATTCTTGTTATTGCTTTGACTCATATTCCCCAAAAAGTGGATCCCGCTCTAATAGCTCCGAATAAATTAAATACGTGCATTAAGATACGAAGGCTTCTTTTTCCACAACAACGAAAGCACTTTTTCACTCTTTCATATACTAGGGGATTTCTAATAATAAGTTAAGTTTCTATTACAATACGAATACGGAATAAAAAGGACAATATGCAGGATGGGTAGAAAGAGTTGTGATACCTGTCTCGATCCAGGGAAACTACAAGATCTAAAAGAATATCCCAATCCTAAGGATCCATAGGATTCATTGTTGATCCAATACAAAAATAGAAACTAGAAATATTCTTGTTATTGCTTCGACTCATATTCCCCAAAAAGTGGATCCCGCTCTAATAGCTCCGAATAAATTAAATACGTGCATTAAGATACGAAGGCTTCTTCTTCCACAACAACGAAAGCACTTTTTCACTCTTTCATATACTAGGGGATTTCACTTGGAAAAGAAAATGTTCCATACTAATAGAAATATACCGGATTAGTAAATTCAACTTGAACTTTTTAAGTCGTTCATAACTGTTTAGTTAAAGTAAGAATTGCTTTTGGTCCAACCATCTAGTTTCCTTTTGCGGGGCGTGGTTCCTTTCTGGATTCATCGATTAGAATCCTATTTTTAGTACATAACTTTTGCTTTTTTTTAACAGGCTATAGCACTTACTCCTGGTAATTATACTGAAGCTCATAATTGGTTGAAGATCACTAGACGTTTCGAATAGAAGATCAAACCTTTTCTTTATTTTAGTTATGATTTAGATTGTTTTAGATATTTCTTTATTTGTTATAATGAATTTTTTGTTGGCCCCATCAGTGAAATAAAATAGATCATTCCTTTGGGAAGAATCAATAAAAGAATTTCTTTATATCCCTTCTAAGCGTTCTGTTTCGTATAGTATATTGTAGGACTAAAGAATACATGGATAGCTTACAAAATATATTTTTTCTTGCCGTTCTTTTTTTCTATATAAAAAGACTATTAAAACTAATCAAAAAAATTAAACCACATGCTCCACCGCTTGTGCGGGCCCTCGTCAATTCCTTTGAGTTTCATTCTTGCGAACGTACTCCCCAGGCGGGATACTTAACGCGTTAGCTACAGCACTGCACGGGTCGATACGCACAACGCCTAGTATCCAACGTTTACGGCTAGGACTACAGGGGTATCTAATCCCATTCGCTCCCCTAGCTTTCGTCTCTCAGTGTCAGTGTCGGCCCAGCAGAGTGCTTTCGTCGTTGGTGTTTTTTCCGATCTCTATGCATTTCACCGCTCCACCAGAAATTCCCTCTGCCCCTACCGTACTCCAGCTTGGTAGTTTCCACCGCCTGTCTAGAGTTGAGCCCTGGGATTTAATGGCGGACTTAAAAAGCCACCTACAGACGCTTTACGCCCAATCATTCCGGATAACGCTTGCATCCTCTGTATTACCGCGGCTGCTGGCACAGAGTTAGCCGATGCTTATTCCCCAGATACCGTCATTGCTTCTTCTCCGGGAAAAGAAGTTCACGACCCGTGGGCCTTCTCCCTCCACGCGGCATTTCTCCATCAGGCTTTCGCCCATTGCGGAAATTTCCCCACTGCTGCCTCCCGTAGGAGTCTGGGCCGTGTCTCAGTCCCAGTGTGGCTGATCATCCTCTCGGACCAGCTACTGGTCATCGCCTTGGTATGCTATTACCTAACCAACTAGCTAATCAGACGCGAGCCCCTCCTCGGGCGGATTCCTCCTTTTGCTCCTCAGCCTACGGGGTATTAGCAGCCGTTTTCAGCTATTGTTCCCCTCCCCAGGGCAGGTGTGACAATCGTCAATTTCAGGTTAACCTCGTTAACTCAACTCCGTCAATTCAAACTTTAAGATTGTTGAATCTTTAACGCACACTTCATTACATTTAAACTAGGGTTTAAATGACGCTTAACACTTACTACATGTGTAGTCTTTCGGGATTTGCACCGAAACGCAAACGAGTTAACGCAAACGATTGACAAATAAACGACAAACGTCAAGACACTAATTATATGATTATTATGTGTTAGGATTATGTGCTATGTGATAATAGTATGGTCATGTAACTTATTGTTCAAGTATGATGGAATGTTCTAGAGAAAAACAACAATTGGAAGTTTAGGGACTAGAATGTAACTTGTTGGCTTATAAATATAACATAAACTCTAAACCCTAACTATTATTATTATTATTAATAACCTCCGATCGGAAATCCCTTCCTCCCTACTCACGGCTGCCGTCCACAATCTTCCACACACACACATCAAATCAAGAGTTTAATCCAAGAACTAGGTGCTAGGAAGGTATACTTGATCATCCCTTACCTCCTTGTTGTGTAATTTTGATGTTTAATGAGTTGTATGCAAACCCTAACTCAGCCGATTCTAGGTGTTATATGATTAATATGATTCTTGATAGTTGGATGATAGATTAATATGATTCTTGATGTTGTTACATGATTCATTGATTGTCTTTGATTTGAATTAGAACACAAACCATAATCTTGTATGTATGGTATGATTGATATGCATGGATAGTAGTTATAGTATCTAGAAGGTTATATGGATGCATGATAGTTCATAGGTTATGGTTATGTTGAGTTTTGATGTGAACAGATTCTGGACAGAATGTATATACGATGTTTAACTGACTGTAACGAAGTGTAAACGTGAAAATTGATTGAGATTGTGGGTACTGCAGTAAACTAGGTTGAGTCTAGTTTCTATAAAGTATAAATTCGTAATTTTTGGATAAGTAGAAGTATACTTTTATGATTTTACAAAAACGTGATGCAAAGCTGAGCTGTAAGACCTGCTGTTAGGTTATATTGTAAATACTATATCTCATGAACTACGAGGCCAATTGGGTTGGTTCCACTTTTGGAAGTTGACTCATTGAGTCAGGAACCAAACCCAAGTGGTCTTGCATTTATTGGATTTTTCGTTTAACGGGAATTGCAAATAATATTCTGTTGTGCATGAATCTGACTGATATAAGTTAGCTGTAATGTTTTGATCATTATGAACAATCTATATGGAATAAAAATAAGATAAAAGATGTTCTGGAAACCTAAGATATGTATGCTTCTGTGGTAATTTTTGGTGAATTAATTGAGACGTTATAATCGGTGAACTAGTACAATCTTTCAAGTAGAAATTCTGTCATAACGAAACTAGCTGCTGAGTTGTATAGGAATGCATGAAATATGGTAGTTTCTATATAATTGTTGTAATTTTGACCAAAATACCCTTGCGGGGAAATAGTTGCTAGTTGATTGCCATGAATTGACCAAATTACCCTTGCGGGAAATATTGGTTAGTTAGTCTTTGTTTGTTGACCAAATTGCCCTTACGGGAATTATTGCTAGTAAGTAGGTTATTAACACATGACACGGAAGTAATTGCTCACTCATATGTCGTATCACGATTGTACTTGTAGAGTCACACACAATACACAAACGAAACATGTTACGTGCATAGGTATTATGTGCCGAGTCTAGAGACTCGTTAAACGTTCCGATACTTAGAAAATCTCCTTGTTGTTTTAGAACGCTAGAGAGTTTTCTACGACGCGCATCACTCGGTGATCTAGATCGGATATTCTTCGCAAACAGTGAGTTCACTTTACCCCACTCTTAAACTGCTTTCAAACGTTTTCACTTGGGGGAGATAACATACTCCGATAAACATATTTTCTGAGATAAACGCATATGAAAGATTTTGTTATAAATTATATATCACTTGTAAAGGCTAAGCGGCATTTGTAACAACTTGAAGTCCCACACATCGGACCGGTTAATATTTGGAATAGCGAGTCACTTTTGGGTAGTACTACTGGGTTTGACAAACCCCACCCGACGTTATAGCTCAACTGGAGGTTGAGTGGGTGTAAATTTGGGCTAACACATACCATGGTCTGGAGGACCTGGTGACGGGCACTTGATAAACAGTCAGCTTCGGTCGCGAACCACTTAGCAATACTTGTTGTATAGATTAGCTACCTATCGATATATAATTTAACATAACACTATCTGGTAATGCAACACTTAAACGTTGTAACATGGTTACACGCTCAAACGTCGTAACGAGGTTACGAAATACTTAAACGTTGTAACATGGTTACACGCTCAAACGTCGTAACGAGGTTACGAAATACTTAAACGTTGTAACGTGGTTACACGCTCAAACGTCGTAACGAGGTTACGCAACATTTAAACGTCGTAACGAGGTTACGCAAAACGCTAAACAATTTATCTTATTTTACTTGTGAACTCACCAACCTTGTGTTGACACTTTTAGTATGTTATTCTCAGGTAGCCGAGGCGGGCGCGCGGTTTAGGAGCATGCATTATTGAAAACACTTTTATTCTGCAAATTTAAACTTAAACAGTTACTTTTGGTTTTTAAGTCGTCCTGCGTGACGCAACTTTTGAATTAAGGTTTTACGCTTCCGCATTTACTTTCATTTAAACGTTTTTCTTTGGTTTGGTTATAACTAATGATTCCGATCCTGCCAGTTCACACCCTCTGACGGTAAAACTCCGTTAGTGGATTTTGAGGGTGTGACAGATTGGTATCAGAGCCATTGGTTATAGCGAACTAGAAGCTGCATGCATACTAGACTATAACCGCGACGACCCATTAGTTATAGAGTTACGCACTACATAGGCTTGTGTAGTCTTTAAATCTTATCTCTTTACCTCCTTCACTCATACGCGCGCATATACACGGCTTACCTGTAGGAATGTCGACGCCACCCTCATCATCATCCGATTCGATGACGCATGCTCACGGGAAGGAACCGTAGTTACCTACTGCCTCGCCACCCCGCGTAGTCCCGGAACTCGAAGCTCCTGCACCAAAGAGGTATCGCCCATCCAGAGGCCTGTATGATAACGACGTTAGCTGGGAATGGTACCCCAACATGATCAGACGTATGGTCTACCGTGAACAAGTTCCCCCATTGCCTCACCCGAACCACCCTGGTTACCCTAACACTTTACCACCCCTAACCGAACCTGTGGAGCGAGTCCTCGCAGCTGTCGTTTCTTGTTTGGAGCGTGATGTGGGTTACATGCGCTACACTAGAGAAAATGTTGCTAGACTGTTTAAAGATGGAACCGAGACTCAAGAGGAGATTGCCCGCATGACAACGGCAATGAAAGAAATGCAAGAGACTAGTGAACAACGAACCAAGGTTATGATGAAAATGCAAGCCGAGATGATAGACTTGCAAGAACAACTCCAAGAAGCAAGGACCCGAACGGAAATAGCGTTAGAACGTTGCGATATCCTACAAACGCAACTCGATCAGAACGCAGCAGAACCTGAGGCCGAGCCCGAGGCAGAGCCTGAAGTAGAACCCGAAGTAGAACCTGAAGAAGATCCCGAAGAGGAGCCTGAGGAAGATCCCGAGGAAGATCCCGAGGAGGAACCCGAAGAAGAACCGGAGGAGGAACCGGCTGAGGAGGAGGCACATTCAGAGGTGTCCTCAGATGACGACATCTAGTGATGATGACACTTAGATGGAGGGGTTGTCTCCATCCAAACTATTATTTTTCTACGATTTTAAGGATTGATTGGAAATACTTTGTAGCGAATACAATGGTTTTAATCAAAAATTTTTATTTAGACTAATATGTGGTTGTGATGTGATTTTTTTTTTTTCTTACCTACCTTTTATTACATGTATGGTGTGTTGTATATGAAAGAAAAATTCATGTTTAACATTTTATACTGTGATTCTAGGAAATGGCCGGAAGAAACGCTGGACGAGGACGAGGTAACATCAGCATGACTGCAGCTGAACTCCAAACCTTGCTGAATGACCATGTTGCTGCCGCTTTAGCTGCACACAATCAGAATCAAACAGGAGGTCCAAATGGAACGTGTACCTTCAAGAACTACTTAGACTGCAAGCCCAGTACGTTTAAGGGCACTGAGGGAGCTATAGGCTTCCTGCGTTGGGCTGAGAAGGCCGAGTCGGCCTTTGAGATGTGTAACTGTCCCCATGCCAATAGGGTCAAGTTTGCTGCTGGGACACTCGAGGATTCCGCCCTCACTTGGTGGAATTCGAACGTCCAGATCCTTGGCTTGGAACTGGCAAACGCGATGAACTGGGAGGAGTTCAAAAACATGATGCGAGAGGAATACTGTCCGAGGGAAGAAATTTCGAAGTTAGAGTCGGAGTTTTGGTCATTGAAAATGGTGGGTTCAGAGATTGAAGCCTACACCACTCGTTCGCACGAGTTGGCAGTGATGTGTCCGCGGATGGTGGATCCGCCGAGCAAAAGAATAGAGATGTACATTGATGGGTTGGCACCACAGATTCAGGGTATGGTGACGTCTTCCAGACCAGCCACGATCCAACAAGCGATCCGTTTGGCTCACAAACTAACGGATCAGGCTGTGACCCAGGGTGCGTTACCACCAAGGGGGTTCGACTGTAAAAGCCCGTGACAACCCGAATAATGACCATGCCAGCAACAGCAACAACAGCAACCCGAACAGCGGGAAAAGAAAGTTTGACAACACCAGATCTTCATCCTCAAACCTCCCACCGCAACACTACCGGAAGCCCGAATTTACTCGGAGTTTCAACACTCAGAATCACAACAACAACAACAACAACGGTAACGGGCAGGTTTCGAGCGGGTATGCTGGGAAACATCCAAAGTGCAATAGGTGCAACTTTCACCATGTTGGGCAGTGTGACCGTGTCAAGTGTCAAAGATGCGGAAAGATAGGTCACCAAGCGAAGGATTGTAGAGTTGACCTTGTGGCGAAGGGTGCTCCTAAGCCACCGATGATGACTAAGGGATGTTATGAATGTGGACAGGAAGGTCATTTCCGGAAGGACTGCCCCAAGCTGAAACAGAACGACAATAACGGGGGTAATGGGAGTGGCAGTAACGGTGGAGGAAATGGCAAAGGAAGAGCGTTTGTGATTGGATCAGGTCAAGCCCGCAGAGATCCGCATGTGGTGTCTGGTAAGTTCCCTGTAAACGATTGTTTTGCTTCTGTTTTGTTTGACACTGGAGCTGATAGGAGTTTTGTGTCAAAGGCCTTTAGCCAACTTTTAAACCTTACTCCAACCCCGTTAGACGCTAAGTTTCCTGTTGAATTAGCTAACGGTAAGACTGTAATAACAACTCATATACTTGCGGGATGTAAGTTGAAATTGTCAGGTCATGTCTTTGACATCGACCTTATTCCTTTTACGCTTAGTAGTTTCGATGTCGTTGTCGGCATGGACTGGTTATCTGAGAACCGAGCGGAGATTATATGTCATGATAAGATCGTCCATATTACCACCCCTTCAGGCGAGATCATTTCGGTCCGAGGCGAGAGAAGCGGCATGACCACCAGCATCATTACCATTATGAAGGCACAGAAGTATTTAAGAAAGGGTCATCCGGCAATTCTGGCGCAGATTGTTGAGAAACTTGTGGAGGAGAAACGAATTGAAGACATTCCGGTTGTGCGAGATTTTCCAGAAGTCTTCCCGGAGGATTTGCCCGGACTCCCTCCTATTCGTCAAGTCGAATTTCAAATCGAGTTGACACCCGGTGCAGCACCCATAGCACGAGCCCCGTATCGGCTCGCACCGGCGGAACTTCAGGAGTTGTCCACCCAGTTGGAGGATTTGTTGGATAAAGGTTTTATCCGACCTAGCTCATCGCCATGGGGAGCCCCTGTCTTGTTTGTCCGAAAGAAAGACGGGACTTTCCGGATGTGCATCGACTACCGGGAATTGAACAAGGTGACGGTCAAGAACCGTTATCCTTTACCCCGAATTGATGATTTGTTCGACCAGCTTCAGGGATCGAGTTACTACTCGAAGATCGATTTACGATCCGGTTATCACCAGCTGAGAGTGCGCGAAGAAGATATTTCAAAGACGGCTTTCAGAACACGGTATGGTCACTACGAGTTTTCGGTTATGCCTTTTGGCCTAACCAACGCACCAGCCGTATTTATGGATCTCATGAATCGAGTATGCAAGGCGTACCTCGACAAGTTCGTGATTGTTTTCATCGATGATATTCTCGTCTACTCCAAGAACGAGACTGACCACGACGAACACTTAAGGATAATTCTGGAACTGCTAAAGAAGGAACAACTGTATGCTAAACTCTCGAAATGTGAATTTTGGCTTCGAGAGGTTCACTTTTTAGGACATGTGATAAACGAGAATGGTATCCATGTCGATCCCGGTAAGGTAGAGGCCATCAAAAACTGGGAAGCACCTAAGACTCCGACTGAGGTGCGACAATTCCTAGGACTGGCCGGCTACTACCGGCGTTTCATCGAGGGATTTTCAAAGATTGCTCAACCCCTAACCGCTTTGACTCACAAGGGCACTAAGTACAACTGGGGTGACGCGCAAGAATCCGCTTTTCAACTGTTGAAAACCAAGCTTTGTAGCGCCCCTATTTTAGCCCTCCCCGAGGGAACGGAAAATTTTGAGGTACACTGTGACGCATCTATACAAGGTCTCGGTTGTGTGCTGATGCAACTTGAGAAAGTTATAGCCTACGCCTCTAGACAACTACGGGTTCACGAGAAGAACTACACGACCCATGATTTGGAACTCGGAGCTGTAGTGTTTGCTCTTAAGATATGGAGGCATTACTTGTACGGTACCAAGTTTACCATTTACACCGACCACAAGAGTCTCCAACATATCTACGATCAGAAAGAGCTGAACATGCGACAGCGTCGTTGGGTCGAGCTGCTTAAAGACTATGATTGTGCCATCAAGTACCACCCTGGCAAGGCCAATGTGGTGGCCGACGCCCTTAGCAGAAAAGAATCAGATAAACCCAGACGGGTGAGAGCATTGCAACTCACGATTCATGCCAGTTTACCCGATCAGATTCGCGATGCGCAACTGGAAGCTTTGAAAGATGATAATCTTCCATCGGAACTCATGCGGGGCATGAGCAAGCAACTTGAAACCAGGTCGGACGGGGTCCGATATTTTGAGAACCGGATTTGGGTTCCACGATACGGAGAGTTGAGAACTCTAGTGATGGACGAAGCTCATAAGTCCCGATATTCTATCCACCCTGGCTCAGATAAAATGTATCATGATTTAAAGAAACTTTACTGGTGGCCGAACATGAAAGCCGACATTGCCACCTACGTGAGCAAATGTTTGACTTGTGCCAGAGTCAAGATAGAATACCAGAAACCATCTGGTCTACTGCAACAGCCGGAACTCCCAATGTGGAAATGGGAACAAATCTCAATGGACTTTATTACGGGTTTGCCTAAAACACCGACGGGATGCGATACCATCTGGGTGATCGTTGACCGGTTAACTAAATCGGCGCACTTCCTAGCGATTAAGGAAACGGACAAAATGGAAAGACTGACTCGTGTCTACATGAAGGAAGTAGTGTCGAGACACGGAGTGCCTGTCTCAATCATTTCCGACCGAGATTCTCGTTTTACCTCACACTTTTGGAAGTCGCTGCAAAGCGCACTGGGCACACGTCTCGATATGAGTACCGCATACCATCCTCAGACAGATGGGCAGAGTGAACGGACTATCCAGACCCTGGAGGATATGTTGCGTGCATGCGTCTTAGACTTCGGAAAAAGTTGGGAACCCCATTTACCCTTGGTAGAGTTTTCGTATAATAACAGCTACCACGCAAGCATTAAGGCAGCGCCGTTTGAAGCGCTGTACGGACGGAAGTGTCGATCACCACTCTGCTGGGCAGAGGTGGGTGATAGCCAAATCACTGGTCCGGAACTGGTACTCGAAACTTCGGAAAAGATTGTTCAAATCCGAAATCGCATGGCAGCAGCACGAGATCGACAAAAGAGTTACGCCGACAAGCGCCGAAAACCTCTCGAATTTCAAGTAAACGATCGAGTGTTACTCAAAGTCTCACCTTGGAAAGGTGTGGTTCGCTTTGGTAAGCGAAACAAACTTAACCCGCGATATGTTGGTCCGTACCGGATAACTGAACGCATTGGTCCAGTGGCGTACCGACTGAACCTACCAGCAGAGCTCGGTGGCGTACATGATGTATTCCACGTATCAAATTTGAAGAAATGCCTATCTGATGAAACCCAAGTAGTCCCTTTGGAGGAACTACAAGTTGATGAACAGTTACGGTTCATTGAGGAACCAGTAGAGGTTTTGGATTGGGAAACCAAAACGCTCAAACACAGCAAAATTCCAATCGTTAAGGTTCGTTGGAACTCGAGACGTGGACCGGAGTTAACGTGGGAACGCGAGGATCAAATGATGAAAAAGTATCCTCACCTTTTTGAAGGGCTAACCAAACACCGGAAACCGCGAAACCCGGCAAACCGTCAAACATCACCGGAGGTATGAACTAAATTTCGGGACGAAATTTCTTTCTACTAGGGGATGATATGACAAACTGAAAATTTTTCTTACTTTTTCAGGCTCTCATCACGACTTGACTCAAATTTTCGGGACGAAAATTCTTTAACATGGGAATGATGTGACAATCGTCAATTTCAGGTTAACCTCGTTAACTCAACTCCGTCAATTCAAACTTTAAGATTGTTGAATCTTTAACGCACACTTCATTACATTTAAACTAGGGTTTAAATGACGCTTAACACTTACTACATGTGTAGTCTTTCGGGATTTGCACCGAAACGCAAACGAGTTAACGCAAACGATTGACAAATAAACGACAAACGTCAAGACACTAATTATATGATTATTATGTGTTAGGATTATGTGCTATGTGATAATAGTATGGTCATGTAACTTATTGTTCAAGTATGATGGAATGTTCTAGAGAAAAACAACAATTGGAAGTTTAGGGACTAGAATGTAACTTGTTGGCTTATAAATATAACATAAACTCTAAACCCTAACTATTATTATTATTATTAATAACCTCCGATCGGAAATCCCTTCCTCCCTACTCACGGCTGCCGTCCACAATCTTCCACACACACACATCAAATCAAGAGTTTAATCCAAGAACTAGGTGCTAGGAAGGTATACTTGATCATCCCTTACCTCCTTGTTGTGTAATTTTGATGTTTAATGAGTTGTATGCAAACCCTAACTCAGCCGATTCTAGGTGTTATATGATTAATATGATTCTTGATAGTTGGATGATAGATTAATATGATTCTTGATGTTGTTACATGATTCATTGATTGTCTTTGATTTGAATTAGAACACAAACCATAATCTTGTATGTATGGTATGATTGATATGCATGGATAGTAGTTATAGTATCTAGAAGGTTATATGGATGCATGATAGTTCATAGGTTATGGTTATGTTGAGTTTTGATGTGAACAGATTCTGGACAGAATGTATATACGATGTTTAACTGACTGTAACGAAGTGTAAACGTGAAAATTGATTGAGATTGTGGGTACTGCAGTAAACTAGGTTGAGTCTAGTTTCTATAAAGTATAAATTCGTAATTTTTGGATAAGTAGAAGTATACTTTTATGATTTTACAAAAACGTGATGCAAAGCTGAGCTGTTAGACCTGCTGTTAGGTTATATTGTAAATACTATATCTCATGAACTACGAGGCCAATTGGGTTGGTTCCACTTTTGGAAGTTGACTCATTGAGTCAGGAACCAAACCCAAGTGGTCTTGCATTTATTGGATTTTTCGTTTAACGGGAATTGCAAATAATATTCTGTTGTGCATGAATCTGACTGATATAAGTTAGCTGTAATGTTTTGATCATTATGAACAATCTATATGGAATAAAAATAAGATAAAAGATGTTCTGGAAACCTAAGATATGTATGCTTCTGTGGTAATTTTTGGTGAATTAATTGAGACGTTATAATCGGTGAACTAGTACAATCTTTCAAGTAGAAATTCTGTCATAACGAAACTAGCTGCTGAGTTGTATAGGAATGCATGAAATATGGTAGTTTCTATATAATTGTTGTAATTTTGACCAAAATACCCTTGCGGGGAAATAGTTGCTAGTTGATTGCCATGAATTGACCAAATTACCCTTGCGGGAAATATTGGTTAGTTAGTCTTTGTTTGTTGACCAAATTGCCCTTACGGGAATTATTGCTAGTAAGTAGGTTATTAACACATGACACGGAAGTAATTGCTCACTCATATGTCGTATCACGATTGTACTTGTAGAGTCACACACAATACACAAACGAAACATGTTACGTGCATAGGTATTATGTGCCGAGTCTAGAGACTCGTTAAACGTTCCGATACTTAGAAAATCTCCTTGTTGTTTTAGAACGCTAGAGAGTTTTCTACGACGCGCATCACTCGGTGATCTAGATCGGATATTCTTCGCAAACAGTGAGTTCACTTTACCCCACTCTTAAACTGCTTTCAAACGTTTTCACTTGGGGGAGATAACATACTCCGATAAACATATTTTCTGAGATAAACGCATATGAAAGATTTTGTTATAAATTATATATCACTTGTAAAGGCTAAGCGGCATTTGTAACAACTTGAAGTCCCACACATCGGACCGGTTAATATTTGGAATAGCGAGTCACTTTTGGGTAGTACTACTGGGTTTGACAAACCCCACCCGACGTTATAGCTCAACTGGAGGTTGAGTGGGTGTAAATTTGGGCTAACACATACCATGGTCTGGAGGACCTGGTGACGGGCACTTGATAAACAGTCAGCTTCGGTCGCGAACCACTTAGCAATACTTGTTGTATAGATTAGCTACCTATCGATATATAATTTAACATAACACTATCTGGTAATGCAACACTTAAACGTTGTAACATGGTTACACGCTCAAACGTCGTAACGAGGTTACGAAATACTTAAACGTTGTAACATGGTTACACGCTCAAACGTCGTAACGAGGTTACGAAATACTTAAACGTTGTAACGTGGTTACACGCTCAAACGTCGTAACGAGGTTACGCAACATTTAAACGTCGTAACGAGGTTACGCAAAACGCTAAAAAATTTATCTTATTTTACTTGTGAACTCACCAACCTTGTGTTGACACTTTTAGTATGTTATTCTCAGGTAGCCGAGGCGGGCGCGCGGTTTAGGAGCATGCATTATTGAAAACACTTTTATTCTGCAAATTTAAACTTAAACAGTTACTTTTGGTTTTTAAGTCGTCCTGCGTGACGCAACTTTTGAATTAAGGTTTTACGCTTCCGCATTTACTTTCATTTAAACGTTTTTCTTTGGTTTGGTTATAACTAATGATTCCGATCCTGCCAGTTCACACCCTCTGACGGTAAAACTCCGTTAGTGGATTTTGAGGGTGTGACAGCAGGTTCTTACGCGTTACTCATCTGTCCGCCACTGGAAACACCACTTCCCGTCCGACTTGCATGTGTTAAGCATACCGCCAGCGTTCATCCTGAGCCAGGATCGAACTCTCCATGAGATTCATAGTTGCGGTCCTTATATATCGTATTAACAATCGAAATATGGTCGAAAGAAAAAATCTCTATTTAATAGGGCTTCTTCCAATACCTATGAATTCCATTGGACCCAGAAATGATACATTGGAAGAATCCCGTATCTCACGAACTGAAAGACACGAGTGAGAAAGTATAGCGAATCAGAATAACGAATTAGTGAACAGTGTTAACGAATTAGCCAGAAATTAACGAATCTTCAAATGCACATGAAGATCTTCAAATCTTCATCTCGATTTTCCAGATTTCTGGAACACAAAGAACACCAAACTAAAACCCAGATTTATAATACTTAATCAATACTACACCAAATCATCCATATAACCTATCAAAACACTCGGAACATTATCGCGAATCCAAATCAACACCTCTCATAATCCAATTAACCTTATCTCAAATCCAATTTGAACCAAACCAACACTCTGTTTTTGGTCAAATCAGATCCAAACCAAAACAACTCAAAACCAATTCAATTTCCAATTCCTTATTACAACACTTTCCCAATACCTTACCAAACACAGATCCAATCCAATCAATCCATAACACAATCAAATTCACACTTAATTTGATCCAAATTCAAATCGAAACCAATAGATACAAAATTTATACCAAAACAGTCCTTAATTAACTAATTAATAACCAAATCAAGAGCAATCGAGCAACCGAAAGCTTTGATACCAATTGTGAAACCCTAGATCGATCTCGGATCTAAGATCTTAATAACAATTATACGGATCTAGCTCATGATGCTATATATTGATTAATATGTTAATGTATTACTATTAGTATTAGTTGTATATATATGTGTATGTATAATATTAGATTGAATACATTAATGAAGCTTGAGAGAGAAATTGAACAGAGGTTCGTTATACTTTAACTCAAAACTTTAACTATCAGTGGAAGACTCCACTATATATAGAAGACGGGTTTAGTTCATTAACATTCCATAATGAACTAGACACCGACTTCGTTACATTACATTAAACGAAATAACTTAACGAAACACCCCCTGATTCGTTAAACATCCTTAACGAATCAGGAGGGAACATAACTTAAGTCTAGTTCGTTAAACATCCTTAATGAACTAGATGACTTCCTTAACGAACTAACTCAATAACTTAATAATTATTACATTAATTAAACGATAAATACAAAACGATAAATACAATCAATGACAAAAATACAATCGAGACGAAAAACCGTGTACTAACAAAATTTTAAAAAAATAAATAAATAAATCATAACTAAAAATTTAATAAAAAAACGAAAAAAAGTAAAAACACAAAATTGTTTCCACCGTCTTTCTTGTTCACATAAAAAAACAAAAAAAACCACAATGGTAAGTGAAAAAAGTCATTTTGTCTTTTTGTTTATCATTGTGTTTTGTGTTTATTTTCGTCATTGATTGTGTCTTTTTTCCTTGACATTGTGTCTTTTTTTCTTTATATTGTTTTATATTACTCAACATTGTTTTATATTTTCTTGACTTTGTGTTATATTATGCGATCTATTGTGTCTTTTTTAGTTATAATTGTGTATTTTGTTCATTTTCGTCATTGTGTCTTTGATCTCACCATTGTGACTTTTCATCAATTTTTTTTATCTTTTTTTTGAACGGGAATGATGGCGGAAACATTTTAGTTTTTTAATTTTTTTCGTTTTTTATTTATATTTTGAGTTATGATTTTTTTATTATTTTTTTGAATTTATTTTCAATGGGTTTTTTATGTGGTCACAAATCCTTCTCACACTTCCCATTTTTGTCTCCCTTTGTATTTTAACTTTACCTTCATAGCTAGCCCCTCAAATTGTGAACAATCTAATCGCATGTATCCTTTATTAATGCACAATTGTCATGTGATTATCCCTTACATACATTAGAGTTGGGAATAGTACTTAATTTACATTTATGAACCATGCAACTTTTCTCTTTGACTTTCCCCTTCCTCTCATGCGAATTAGAAGATCCCTTAAGTTGCACCACAATTAAATCCAAATAAACTTCATCATTCTATGAATTTGGTAGCTCCCTTTATGGCACTGGAGATGGAATTATTGATCTTTATAAAAGACGTTATGTTCGACTAGTCCCGTTTATTATGCTCTACATTCTAATATGTGGTTCTTCAAGCAGTAAGAGCTACGGGGGCGTCATTTCTTCACACATAATCAAGATCCATCATTCCAAGAGTGATTTTAATTGTGTTTGTCTAAATGGCAAAGTTCGATTATAAGGCTAGGACTTAAAGTGGATACTAGATTTATATAGATATAAGAGTTTAGTTAAGATAAAGTAGGGGTAATCAACAAGGCGAACAAAATAAATATATTGAAGATAAAGTCAATTATGATACCAACATAAAAGACGGACTTAACGTTCTATTTGAACTTTGGCTTCGCGTTGGCTATGACCAAAATTCAAATTTTTTGAACATACATAAGGAGTAAGGTTCTACTTGAACTTTGGCTTCGAGTTGGCTACGCCCAAAGTTCAAATATAATTAACGAACGTAAATGAAGTAAGGGCTCATAAACATAACACGTCACCTTTTGGCATAAATGAAATGTCTATGATAATTAGGTCGATAGTTCAGTATGTGTACCATCAAACAATTAACCATTGGGTATTTGACAATACACATAATTGCATTAAATGGTTTCATTAAACTTCAATTTCAAATCAAATGAAATCTCGTTGATTCAATCACTTAATCATTCATTAAAGCTACCATTAAAATTCTAACTTACGCGAAAATTATGCAAAAGTTATGATTTTAAACATAAAGAAGTTTACGTTCAAAATAATAATATTCAAAATAATTGCCATTTTAAGATTGTTTACCGAAAGCTTGTGGCATACGAGAATCAGATAATTCGCGAGTCAAAGATTTGGCTATTCATAATCTTGAGACACGAAAGTTCACTCGATTGAAAGTTAAGCCACAAAGTTTTGTTTATTTAAGCAAAACTAGGCCATTTAAATATTCAGCGAAAGTTACTAAGTTTCACCAACAGATAAATAAATTCCGTTTAAGGCGAAAGTTTTAAATAATGACATGCGAAAATAACGACACCCCAAAGTAATAATAAAACGAAAGTACGTATAGGCGAACTGTGAGCTCAATCGAAACTTAAATTATTCACACGAAACTTAATAATCAATTTCTTCTACCATGAGCTGGGTGCTAAAAAAGAAAAAAAAAAGATATACTGTATATTGAACTAATAAATGTTGCATAAAAAATAAACTAAAAGTAAAGTTTTGTTTCGTGAGGTATAAGTTAGAAGGATACTAAGTTTTCGTCTACAACATGGTTAGTTTCGTTATTTATTTACAGAATCAAACTGACAAATTGACTTATGCGAAAACAACAATTACTTATTCCCCATCAATTCTAATTATGTTCATGTGGACAGAAAATTGATTTCAAGAAATCAAAGTCAAAAAACTAGTTTATTACCAAACTAAGGTGTGGGGAAAATTTATTTACTAAAATAGGGATAGGGTTTTTTTAAAGTATTTACCAACATAAAGACTTATTTAATTTAATAAATTATAAATAAACAAAACAACATTCTCTCATCATTAACCACTTCATCACCACACATCTTCCAAGCCATTGTTTGAACATTCATGAAGAATTATTTGAAGCAAGATGCAAAGTTTGGGTTGATGTAAAAACACTTGCGGGACCGTGGTGATTGGGTTAAACGGAAAGTCAGCAAGAATCGTTTTTATTGCCAGCGTACCTGGTGTGTGCTTGGCGGCGATAATGATTCAGACCACCAGAAAATCGATGGTGGCGAGACAGTGAAGGTAGTTTTAATTCCGATCACATCGGAAAAATCGATGGCGGAGAAGAGGTTTCATAGTTCGGATGGCGAAACTTTTGTTTTAGAGGCCAACCTAAACTGTCGGAGATCAGTGAGGGGTGCTATGGATTTGTAGAGAGCGCCGGAAAAGCGCAGATATGTTTACAATCTGACCTTAAAATCGATGAGAGGGAGGAAGATAGATAAAAATGATGGCCATGGCCGGCGACGACGACGGCGAAATAGATTGAAGTCTAACGGGAAATCCGGCGACCTCCACTCTGGTAAGGGAGGGGTGGGGTTTTAGGGAAGATGATTATGTGTGATTGTGGGACCACAAAAAAGATATTAAAAAAATACTAGAAACAATTAAAATAACGTAATTTGATAAATATTTTTTATTTCACCTAATTTGGTAAATAGTTTTTCCATACTTTTACGTTTTGGTAAAAAAAAACTCAATACACTGTAGCCAATTTACAAGTTCCAAGAAAAACTTTATAAAATCCATAAACGAATAATTATTGGATACATATATTCATGAAGTTTATGTGATTCAATCAATGTTTTAGGACTAACTTTTTAGACGATTCATTATTTCATAGTCATCAAAGCGGCAAAACCAAAATCCGTAAAATTTTATGATAAACCGATTTATTCATGGACAAGAAAACGAATTATCATTAAATCGATCTAATCAACATATGCTCTGATATCACATGTTAATTATATAAGACATAAGTAAAACATGAACCCTAATATGTTCATTCAATCATAAATAAGAAATTAGTTAGACATCATAATAATAGAACTTACTTCTATGAAACAAGACCTTACGCTTTGTTCTTGAGTTTTTTAACCAAGGAAAGAAATAGAAAGGAGAGGGAAGGATAAGAAAGGGAAGGGAAGGAAATGTTTTATAATTAGGTGTATTCTTGAGTTTGAAGGAAATTAGAGGAAAGGAAAGTATAACTATGTTCTTAAGTTGGATGGAAAGAAAAGGAAAATAACACTTTTACAGTTTTACCCTTAAGTTGGATGTTCTTAACTATGTTCTTAGTGGGTAATATTTTAATTTGGTTTTTTATCCTTAGTAATCATCCCGTTTTTGAGAGTATAATATATTGGGAAAAAACATCAACTTAATCCCTCCTAACTCCTCCTACTCATTTCCTTTCCATCCTAAAAAAAAACTCAAGAACACCCATTTTTTAACTATCCTTAGTTTTTCTTTTCTTTCCCTCCTTTAAAAAAACTCAAGAACAGGGCGTTAGAGAAGGAAGATTGTTGAAATATGTCAAATATTATCTTCCCATAATTAACGAAATCAGTTGTAGTTTTAGTGGTGATTATTGTTTCCTTTTATTTCTAGTTTGTATCCTTATAAAAGGGATCTTGGTGTAATCGTTTTAATTGAGAGTGAAATACAGAAATCTTTGATCGTTCTTTTATCATGAAACATGGTATCAGATCCATGATTCATGATTCAGGGAGATTAATTGAGTGCTTAAAATTCCGATACACTTGATCATCAATCGAAAAAATGGGTGATGACAACACAAACAATAGTGTTGTCATATCGGATGACCTAACGATGCAGATTGCAGCCTTGTTAAGAAACGGCCTTAGTGGCCTTGGAACACAACCTATAACATTGAATTGTGAAAACTTATCCATCGGGATAAAGTTGAGTGGAGACAATTCTTCTTTATGGGTTACTCTCATGAAGAAAGGGATTGGTGGGAGGGGAAGAGGTTCTCACCTTACCGGAGAACCGTCACCTCCATCAAAAACAGATCAAAGCTATGCACGCTGGGAGCAAAGCGATCAATGTGTATTCAGATGGTTGATTCAAAATATTGAATCAAATCTTGTTAACAATTTGTCACAATACCCCACTGCTAAAGCCCTTTGGTATGGGCTAGCGATAACATACGGGTCAGGAACTGATTCTCTACAGATCGTAGACCTTCATAAGAAGGCCAATTCATTGAGGCAAGGGAAGGATACGTTGGAAGAATGTTGGAACAAATTACAGAACATCTGGATGGCAATTGACAGAAGGGATCCAAACCAATGAAGGACCCCAGAGATAAACAGATATATAACAAGAAAGTTCAAGAACAGAGATTGTACCAATTATTGATGGCCATAGAAGACAAGCTTGAACACATCAAGAGAGATATATTGAAGCGAGACCCTCTTCCTTCTGTAGAAACCGCGTACGCTGCTATATGAAGGGAAATTACAAGACTTAACATTTTGCAGACAACAACCACTTCCGAGTCGTCTGAAATTGGGTTAGGGCTGGTTGCTCGCGAGCCAACCGGAAGAAGCAAACTCCGATCAGAACCACCAAAGAGGGAGAAGGAGGACAAGTCAAAATTTATTTGTACCAATTGCAACATGAAGAAGCAAACCAAAGAAACGTGATTTAGATTGGTGGGTTATCCGGATTGGTGGGATGAACCAGGATAGCGAGGCAAAGGGGCTACTGCCGTCGGAGGGCAAAACGCCTGCGACACGCTGACGTCATCATCGGTTGTCGATGAAAAACCAACAGTCTCTTCTGCTGGATTTAGAGGAGCGATGATAGGAATGGAATATGTCAAAAAAACAAGTAAATGGATTGGAAGTTACACTCCAAGCCCTTATATTATTAACACTAAATATTTTAAACCTTGTTGCTTTGATATTGAGAAAAATGTGACCACCATACCCAAAGGTTATAAAGCTCGATCTCCTGCTCTCAGTCTTAGAAAAACAACAGACTGGATTGTTGATTGTGGAGCCACTGATACAATGACGTATGATCCGAATGATTTTTTACACTTGGGATCATCATCAAAAACATATATTGAAACTGCGAGTGGAGAACATGTCGAGGTTATAGGTGGAGGTGCCATTTAATTCTCAAGTAACATGAAGCTGAAAAATTGTCTTTATATTCCATCTTTATCCTCAAAGCTTTTGTCCATTAGTCAAGTTACGAAGGAACTAAATTGTGTGGTTTTAATGTATCCAAATTTTTGCATGTTACAGGACATTCTTACGAGGGAGATAATTGGGCGTGGTACTGAGCGAGGAGGTCTTTACTATGTTGATGAGGTGACTCACCAGGGACATGCCATGCTTGCTCATGGAACGGCTGACGGAAAACTTTGGTTATGGCACCTTCGTCTAGGTTATCCTTTGTTTGGTTATCTTAAGATGTTATTTTCGATTCTTTTTTTGAATAACTCTACTAGTATGAAGTGTGAAACTTGTGTTCTTGCTAAAAACCATAGAGTGTCTTTCAATCAAAGTAATACGAGAGTTGATTTTGCGTTCTCATTAGTTCACTCCGATGTTTGGGGTCTTGCCCCGAATTCCAACCAAAATAAAATTTAAATATTTCGTATTATTTGTTGATGATTTTTGCCGTATGACATGGGTGTATTTTATGAAACATAAATCATAAGTGCCAGAGAAATTCTTTATGTTTTATAAAATGATCAAACTCAATTCAATAAAAACATTCAGATTCTTCTCTCCGACAATGGTGGAGAATTTGTAAATCAACCCATGCAAAACTTTATCCAAGAAAATGGTCTCATTCATCAAACTTCATGTTCTAACACACCTCAACAAAATGGTGTTGTGGAAAGAAAAAAACAGAATTTTTCTAGAAAAACTCGGGCAATGATGATTGAATCCCTAGTTCCTAAATCTTTTTGGCCTGAAGCCGTTGCCGTATATGTTTACCTCCTTAACCGTCTTCCTACTCATATTCTAGGACATCAAACTCCTTTAAAGATCCTAGAAAGCAAAGTGACCATCCCATCTGTCTTAACCTTACTACCACGTATTTTTTGGTTGTTTAATATTCATTCACATTCCAAAATCTCATAGAGACAAGTTGGGCCCATGTGCAGAAAAATGAGTTTTTGTTGGATATGGTCCACATCAGATGGGATATCGGTTTTATAATCCGGTCTCTCGTCGCATTCATGTCACCATGGATTGTGACTTCTTAGAGTCAGTTCTACTTCGATAACCAACCTAGAATTCAGGGGGAGAGAGTAAGTGAATCTCTAGATTGGTTGAGTTGTCCTGAGGCTATTCCACAAGAGCAGGTAGATGGAGCCACCGAGTCTTCCCCAACCATCATAGGAGAGGTTGACGAACTAGTCCATTTGACCGGTGAATCGACCTCAGAAGATGTCCAACAAGAGGTAATTGAATCTGATAGTACCACTTTACATGCTACTAATTCATTTCAAGAACCAGAATAATTTGAAGAACCAGAGCCAAAAGAATCAGAAGTTCGTGTATTACCTCCAAGGAAAAATAGAGGAGTCCCACCAAACCGATTCTCCCCAGAACACAAGAAATGTGAATCTAAGTATCCAATTGATGGAGATAGGGGGAAAGTGGGTGAAGTCGCAAAAGCCTTCTTTGTCACTCTCCTTTCAGAAAATATTCCCAGAACTGCTCAAGAAGCAAGCGAGAAACGTGAATGACGAGAGGCTATTAGTACAGAGATGAAAGCCCTCGAAGAAAACAACACATAGGAAAAATGTGTGTTACCAAAAGGCAAGAAACCGGTTGCGTGTAGGTGGGTGTTTACCATCAAATATAAAGTTGATGAACAGTTGCACGATACAAAGCAAGACTCATAGCGAAAGGATATACACAAACATGTGGTATCGACTACTCAGAAACATTTTATACTGTAGCGAAAATTGATACCATCGGGGTGTTATTATATATAGCTACAAATAAAGATTAGCATCTTCATCAGTTTGATGTGAAAAATGCATTTCTCCATGGAGATTTAAAAGAAGAAGTATATATGGAGGCTCCACCTGGTTTCTCGAAAGAATTCTATAAGAGTGAAGTGTGTAGGCTTAAGAAAGCATTGTATGGCTTAAAATAGTCTCCACGGGCATGGTTTGGAAAGTTTACAATAGCTATGAAGAAATATGGGTATAAACAAAGCAATGCTGACCATACTCTATTTTTCAAAAGAAGGGGATGATTAGTCATGTGTTTGATCATTTATGTCCATGACATGATTATTACAGGAAGTGATACAGAAGAAATAGCTCAGTTACGGGAAAATCTTTTTAAAGATATTGAAATGAAAGATCTTGGAGGGCTGAGATATTTCTTAGGGATTGAAGTTCTTCTATCAAAAGAAAGAAACTTTATATCTCAAAAGAAATACATTGTAGATTTGCTGGTTGAGACTGAAATGGTTGATTGCAAGCCTGTTGATACTCCTATGATAGTCAACCATAATCTCAAGATTAATGACGGAGACAAGCCAGCGAACAAAGAAATGTACCAGAGGTTAGTAGGGAAATTAATTTATTTAGCCCATACCAGACCTGATATTGCCTATGTGGTTGGAGTGGTTAGTCAATTTATGCATCAACCACAAAAGGAGCATATGGAAGCAGTCATGAGGATAATCCAATATCTTAAAGGCACTCCTAGTAGGGGCATTGTTTTTAAAAAGGGTGGACATCTAAATGTGGAGGTGTTTACTGATGCAGATTGGGCGAGTAACCTGAATGGAATGAGGTTAACCTCTGGATTTTTTACCTTGCTAGGAGACAACCTAGTCACTTGGAGGAGTAAGAAACAAAAGGTGGTCACATTGTCCAGTGCAGAATCAGAATTCAGAGGAATTGTTAAAGGGATTACAGAGAGTTTATGGCTAAAGAAATTGCTGAAGGAAATTGGTTTTCCTATAAAACTTCCAACTCGGCTGTTCTGTGATAATACGACTGCCATATGCATTTCAGAGAATCTGGTTCAACACGACATAACAAAACATATAGAGGTAGATCGACATTTCATAAAAGAGAAAATTGAAGACGGGACTGTGAAGCTTCCCTATATAAGATCTGAGGATCAACTTGCTGATATCCTGAACGAGGCCGTTCCCGAGAAGGTTTTCAATTCAATTTTGTGCAAGTCGAGTATTGGAGATCCCACTACACAACTTGAGGGGAAGTGTTGAAATATGTCAAATATTATCTTCCCATAATTAACGAAACCAGTTGTGGTTTTAGGGGTGATTATTGTTTCCTTTTATTTCTAGTTTGTATCCTTATAAAAGGGATCTTTGTGTAATCGTTTTAATTGAGAGTGAAATACAGAAATCTTTGATCGTTCTTTTATCATGAAAAGAAGATGATGGCTTGATGATTCCTAATTTGGTTCCATTATTATGTCAACGATTGATTGAGATCTTAGAGAAAACGTTATTGGTGCGTGTTTTAATTCTATTAATTGTTATATGACATCTATGGTAAACCCTAATGTATATATGGGTATGTCCATCAAATAGCCCATATATCTTATGGGCCCAGTTAAGTTATTTGACTAATCATCATTATTTAAAAGGTAATGAGGCCGTATTATATGGGTTTTTCCAACATTATACACTTCCAAACTTCCCAATTCTTTTTATTAAACGAACAAAAGTTCAACATCTTTCTAAAGTGCACCGTGGCCTTCCAATGGTTGCATGGAAATTGTTATTGTAAGAGAACTCTTACAAGGTCATAGGGTTACCCCAACTACTACTGAAGTCGATTACGCACACACACGAAGCTATCCCCAAAATTTTGGATAATCATTTCGAATTTTCCATCAATATGAGGATGATACGTTGTGCTAATGTTTAACTTCAAACCCTTGCCTCATGAAACCTATCCCAGACCCTCGAAATAAATTGTGTATCCCGGTCAGAAAAAATTGACAATGCTACTTCATCATGAGTTACAACTTCTTTGATGAAGTATTTGCTAACCTTTCAGAAGTGAAAATGTTACGAATTTATATAAATTAAATATTGTTCGTTAGACAGTTCAAAATTATTCAGTGGTGTCAAAACCTTTAGCTATACATTGTACCTTAGTTACGAATTCATGGTGATATATTCCCATTTTTATTTTGGTGTATCCAAAGGCATGGCTAGATTTTATCATCAGTTTCACAAGCTCAGCCTTCACTTCTAGGCAAGTAGACACTTCCCACATATTGAGTCAACGTAATTCATACCTTGCCACAAGCAAGGCCGGCTCCATGATGTTGGGGGCCTAAATCAAGATGAGATTTGGTGGCCCTTACTAAACATTGTGTTAAAAAAGTGTTAAACCTTCCACTAAGCAACACATAGGTTTACCACTAGATTAATAATTACTTTTGTTTTTAATCCGCCGATTAAATAAATATCTATATGTATTTTTATTTTTAATTTGAAAATCTTAATTAAGTGTGAGCTTAAAGCTCTATCTTCATTTCATTGCCCCACGGGTCGGCCCTGACCACAAGTAGTCTTTCTTAAAAAGTTGATAGATCTTTATAGTTCCTGGATGCATGGAATATCGCCAACTTATGTGCTTAACTTTCCCACTATTTTGGTCCAATTAGTAGGTCTAATATTTCCGGAAATTGTCATGGTTCTTTATTTCTTTGTGTTAAAAAAAACAAGATTGTTTGACGTCAAAAGTTTGGGGGTCTGAGATCACCATTACTATTTCACATTCATTTAAACATAGTCCTAACACCAAAAATGTTGTCTTCCAACATTTCTTACTAACAGACAATTCGTTCACTAAGAAAAAAATTGTTTGAAGCCCACTAACACAAACTTAATTAAAAAGAAAACCGATCATGAGAGGTTAGATGTAGTCAATTAAAGACTACATTGGAAGTATATGTTTTCTCTCTTTAATTTACGGTGGTAAAGGCTGACATTTGATTAAAAAATGTAAATAAAATGTTTTTTTTTTTAAAAGAGAACTTGTAAAAAAACGCATAAAAGATTAAAAGAAAATCATTAGCGAAATATGAAAAAACCAGAAAAACAATTTAAAAAGCTACTAAAAATTGTAGTTATAAATACGTAAGAATTTCTAAGGTTTTAGAAATAAACTAGTTGTTTGTCCCCAGCGCAATGCGACAGGAGACTAGTATGTATAGAGGTAAAAAAAAATGTTTTGCGCTGGACATAAAAATTATGTTACTTTACAGTTAACTTTTCTTACATATATCATTTGATGACCTAGTTACAAAGTAGCTTTGACTCAACCAGGATACTACGAAGTGCATCTTGAAGGGGAGCAGAAATCAGGATTCAAAGTCTATTATAACAATTCCAAATCACACTACGTTTAATGGCCCATCGTATCTTCTTCACTTCATGTAATAATATTTTATTTTTTAGACCATATTTTTTTCTATCTTCCGTAGTAAAAGCCGGACAATTGGACCTAGTAAAGTATGATATCAAGTACATTACTTTTAATTACCAATGACAAGCCCAAATACTTATCAAATGAGTAAGCACAATTTATAACATGTTTAGCATAATACCGGATCCAATCCTGTATACCCTTCCTAGCCTAGACCCGGATGTTAACATATTCCATATCGACACACAAGGAGGTATGGATGTTTTCTCCATACACTCAACACACTATCCAAACTAATTCATTCATTGCTCCTGTATCAAAACACCAAGAACTCTTCGGAGCCCAATTGGGTAATTCAAATCCATATTCCATTTAAAATTTCACTTCTAGTTGCAATGTCCCGAAATAAACTATACACTTTTCTCTTGGTTTAGCCCATTATAGTCATTAACATGTTTGACCTATCGACTATTTCGTCAACTTTGACCATAAAAAATTCAACAGTGCCGAAACCTATATAGCACCGGAACGGCTAAGGACCGGGGTACGGGGATGATACTAGTACGTGGAACGACAAAACTCAAAAATCCAAGATAGTAGGAAGGCAAAAAATATATTTAAAAAAAATAAAAATATATTAAACAAAGTCCAAAATAGATATATATTTATGTGAAGTGCAAACTCCAAAAACAATACATCAATCAAGATTTGATGAATTGGGAATTGAGAAGACATGACGAGTTGAGAATGAGAAGAGATGATGTATTGATGAAGGCCGATAATTGATGAATGATGAATGATGAATGATGAATTGATGATGTATGGACACATTGGCGAAACTACAATTTTTTTTTGCTAGAGGGTCAAAAGAAAATACTTTATGCTATCAAATATGTTATATTTAACCTACTCCAATCGACCAATCAACATATTACAAACATAAAAATGACCGAACAACGTCAAGTAAACCCTAAATTACATAATGTAATAATGAAATAACTAGTTAAAATAACAAAAATCTTGATATTTAAAATCAACAAATAATATAAAACAAAAACACTAAAATAATCCACTTCAACAAAATTAGTAGCACAACGGCTCACTAATTGGAAAAATTTCGAAAGTGGTCTATTTTGACCAAGCTTTTCTAGATATATCCCAAGAACAATCAAAATCCCAAACTAACCTTAAACTTTCGTCGGACCTGACAGAAACTATTTTTAATCCGACGGATTATCCAGCCTATCTTAACGCGTCACGTGGCTGACTGCTCCTTCAGAACCGACGTTTCAACATTTCGGCCCACCGATTAACAAAACAAGCTCTCGAAAGAAAAGACAATCGGCTCCGACACAAACATAGTCTGAACAGTCGGAGCCGACTGTCTTTATTCCGTCATAACAAAGTTTTTTTATATATAAAAAAATTGTTTTTGTGTTGTTTATTTATTTGGATACTAGGTTATAGCCCGCGTGACACGCGGGTGGAATAACATGTCACTAAACATAATCAACTTAAACATCAATTTAAACAAACATATATTTTTTTAACTATTAAAACTTGATAGATTTACATTGTCACTAAACACATCACCATACCAACCAAAAATTAATAGATTTACATTGTCTTAATATTAAAACTTTCAAATTACAAGAAGTTAATTTGAGCATAACAACCATTACACATCAACAAAATAACTCATAATGTTCTTTGCTATTAAACCATAATCAACATCTTGAAAACATCAACCAAAAGAAAATCACTTTTCCTAACACACCTGAAAATTGTTACAACACAATAGCAGATTATATAAAATATAAACCACACAAAACAACATGTATAATAATTAGTAACATATAAACATTACTAAAGTTGTTATATGGAACCAATAAATCTTAACTTCCAAATTATAGTTATTAGAAAGTGTAAAGAGGTGTTGAATAGTACTTGTACTAAATCTAACAACAATATCTAAAGAATTTATATTGAAAAAGTATATATAGAATGGTTTACTATATTTAAGGTTAATCAAAATTAGTTAACAAAGACATTAATAAGTTGTTTAATTTAAAAATGAAATAATAATAAGAATAATATAAAAACATTAAACTCTCTCCTTAATTATCGTTTTTATAGTCAAACATTATAATATATTTGAATTTCAAATTAGTGTAAAATAAAATATTAAAACATTTTTAGAAACTTCTAGAATATATTATATTTGGAAAAATAAAAGATTGATCATAAAACAAAGTATATTTAGAATCTATGATTATATACTATTATATAATTTTATGTAATATTATATAATTTCAGATCACGAATAAACACCTTAACAATCTTTTCTCATATAACAATATCTAGATAATTAGAGACTGTTAATAATGTAATTGTAAGAAATTCATAATTAGTTTAATTAAGATAAATAATAAAATATGTTGATTTTGAAAACGAAAAGGTGGTCTGATACGTTTACCAGTTATGGGCAAACCGGTCAGTTTTAAACAATTAGAAATCCAAGGCTAGCTTTCTAGAGACCGTTCTTGTTAGTGCACGGTTTCGGTGTCCGTAGCGATCGAATAAGTTATAGGTTGTCTCATCTTTGTATTTAATCTATATTTATTGTGAATTGGGCTTTGGCCTATAAATAGGTAGATTATGTCATAATTTAGGTAGAGAACTTGTACATAGATCTAAGTTATTCTCTCCATAACTTATCTCCACTATAATGTATTTACTCCATATTTATCAATAAAGTATTATATTTAAAGTATCGATTTCTTGTTGATGTATCGTATTAGCGTCTAGATCTTGGTGTCTATGACGTTCTCTCAATTGGTATCAGAGCAGGAGCTGCTCTCGATGCATCAATAAGGTAAATCTAAGTTTTCGTGTTTTTTGTGTTCTTCGGGTTTTGGTCTGATTTGGAGTAAATTAGTGTGTTATAGATGGATTTGAGTGTGAATTCGTGTTTATGGATGGAAGATGATGCTTCCTGTGTAATTTGGTGTTGAGTTATGGTGTATTGAGTGGTTCACCATGGAAGAGCATGTTAACTTTTGATTCGGTTTATGATGATTTAGAGATTGTTAAGTTAATTGGATGATGGATTTGTGTTTATTATTGAAATCCGAATGCTTCTGTGGATTTTGGTGGTTAATTATGGTGTATTGAAGGTTTTTCCATGAAAGAGCATGGTTTCGGATTGATTATTTGGTGATGAATAAGTAATCGTTAAGGTATTTGGATTATGGATTCGTGTTTGGGGTGAAAATCTGGGTGTTCGGGTAGATTTTCATGGTTAATTATGTGTTTATGATGAATCTGCCATGGATGAAGCTTGAAAATGCAGATTCCGGTCAGATCTATGATTTTCCGGCGATGTAACAGTATTTTCCGGCGAATTACGTTTTTCCGGCGAACATCTCAGATCCAACAACCTGATTCGTTGTTACTGTAGCTAATTCGTTAAAGAGTCTAACGAATTTACTGTAGCAATTCGTTAAGGAAAATTTAACGAATTAAGGATTAATTCGTTAAGGTAACAGTAACGAATTAAGTTAATTCGTTAAGGTAATTCGTTAAGGTAAATGTAACGAATTAAGGTGTATTTCGTTAAGGCAATGATAACGAATTAAGGTAATACGTTAAGTTAATTCGCTAAGGTAATTCGTTAAGTTAAAGATAACGAATTAAGTTAATTCGTTAAGGAGATTCGTTAAGTTAATGATAACGAAGTAAGGTAATTCGTTAATGGGTATGACGAATTGGAAATCTTAACGAATGGGAGGCCATTCGTGTAACTGTTATAACGAATGAGGATTGTTATAATGAATTAAGAATGGTAATTTATAACGAATTGAGTTGATTCGTTAAGTGTATAACGAATGAGTTATTGGTTGACGAATGGAGAGCACGAACTAATGTAACGAATGGTGTATATCTATAACGAATTAGAGAGGCAATTCGTAAAGAAAAAAGTAAAATGGCGGGAAAAATTTTCTTGCGCGAATTTTTTCCTGAATACTCCTCGTAAGTGAGATTTCATTCTTGAAAAGTTTGGCGATAATATTTATTTTTCGAAAATTTTCGGTGAATTTTTGGCGGGAAAATCGGGAAAGGTTTTCTTAATCGAAATTTTTCTGGGATGTTCCTAAGGTATTGAAGACTCTTCGTCTGGTAATTCATGCTTGAAAGCTACGTTTGACTGAGTTCAAGACTGCAAGTGTTCTTCGATTGGTGATTGATTTGTTCAAAGATTGAAACCTGACTATGTGGGATACGATTGTCTGTTCGTTTACTTCTTTCTGAGGGACTTGATCCTGACTATGTTGGCTACGAGTATACGGCGGATTACTTCTGTTGAGGGGGGCGATTCTCGGACGAGTTGATCTTATTGAAGAATATACGAGTCTTGTCATTGGATTGAAGAATTTGATCATTTGGGGTTTATTAATGGAGGTTAGAACTCTGAATCATATGCCCAAACATTATTGCATCTTTGCGAACGGGATGTGGAAGAGATTCAAAGAGTTATTTTGGATAAACGTTATCAAGAGAGGGAAAACCGAAGTGAAAGATGTTGAATGATCGAGTTGTTCATAAAGATGTGTGACTATTGAAGACTCTTCGTGTGGTAACTCATGCTTGCAAAGCTACGTTTGACTGAGTTCAAGACTGCAAGTGTTCTTCGATTGGTGATTGATTTGTTCAAATAATGAAACCTGACTATGTGGGATACGAGTGTCTGTTCGTTTACTTCTTTCTGAGGGACTTGATCCTGACTATGTTGGCTACGAGTATACGACGGATTACTTTTGTTGAGGGGGACGATTCTCGAACGAGTTGATCTTATTGAAGAATATACGAGTCTTGTCATTGGATTGAAGAATTTGATCATCTGGGGTTTATTAATGGAGGTTGGAACTCTGAATCATATGCCCAAACATTAGTGCATCTTTGCGAACGAGATGTGGAAGAGATTCAAAGAGTTATTTGGGATAAACGTTATCAAGATAGGGAAAACCGAAGTGAAAGATGTTGAATGATCGAGTTGTTCATGAAGATGTGTGACGAGGTTAAACGTAAAGATATGTTTTTCTTTACCGGTGCTGATGGATAGCCAATGGCTTGTTGCTGATTGTTGAAAGATTGAACCATATCATACGCCAATGGATGATCGGGATGATCTCCAAGAGTTTCTCACCTCGAGGGGGACATCTGATATGAGAAGCTACAAGTTATTGGTTTGCTGAAAAAGATTTAAAGATTGTCTGTCTGCACAAGTCCGAAAATCATCAGTCAAGGGGGTGTCTGTTAGTGCACAGTTTGTGAATGGTGATTTGCAGTTAAAGTATTCAAGGATAAAGTATTCGATAGCTACGGAAAAGGGGGAGTCTATTAGTGCACGGTTTCGGTGTCCGTAGCGATCGAATAAGTTATAGGTTGTCTCGTCTTTGTATTTAATCTATATTTATTGTGAATTGGGCTTTGGCCTATAAATAGGTAGATTATGTCATAATTTAGGTAGGGAACTTGTACATAGATCTAAGTTATTCTCTCCATAACTTATCTCCACTATAATGTATTTACTCCATATTTATCAATAAAGTATTATATTTAAAGTATCGATTTCTTGTTGATGTATCGTATTAGCGGCTAGATCTTGGTCTCTATGACGTTCTCTCAATTCTTCTTATTATTTGTTTTTCCTAAAATAAACGGTTGATTATATTCAAAATGTATATTTAGAATGTATTATTATATAATAAATTTACTATTTCAATATTTAAGGTTAATCAAAATCGTTTAATATTTAATAATAATACATTTCTTAATTTAAGAATTAAATAACAATAACGTTAATAAAAAACATAAACTTACCATCATTAACTATCGTTATTATAGTCAAACCTTTAAATATATTTGAATTTTAATTTTTTTTAAAATTGCAATTATTATTATTATTAATAATAATAATAAATTATAAAATTCTGGAATAATAACAGATTAATTTAAGATAGATTAATATTTTTAGAAACTTCTAGAATAGATTATAATTGGAAAATCAATATTATACTTTTTTATTTAATTTTAAAAATCACTATTATGATTTAGTAAATTTACTATATTTATAATTCAATAAATATTAATAAAAATTTAGAAACTTTATGATTATATACGGTTATATAATTTTATTTAATGTTATATAAAAACATAAATTATTTCCTTAATTATAGTTAATTTAGTCAAACCTTTAAATATAGTCAGTAATAATTTGAATTTGAATTTCAAATTATAGTCAAAATGTTAATTAATAATGGAATCAGTTATGTACATTAATATCTTTATTAAATTCTAAAATAAATTATATGTGAAAGGTGAATATTATTATTTAATATGTATTTTAATTTTAAAAATCAATATTATATTTAGTTTAGTAAATTTAGTATACTTATAATTAGTAAATGTTAATAAAAAATTAGTAATTTTATAATTAATATTTCAAGAATATTATATTAAAGATTAAAGATCATAACCCAATAAAACATTAAAGAGTACTGAATCAAAATTGGCCGAAAAAATATTAAAAATTGATTATATAAAAATAAAAAATATTACATGAATTGTTAAAAATACATAAATACATGAATAATAACAAAAATATACATCAATATTAACCAAAAAATAAGATATCTTATCAACAAATCTTCAACCCATGAAAATAACTATATCAAGTTGGCAACATAACCTGAAATGAGGAAATTAAATATTAATATTCGTTTTACAAATAATAAATTTTAATCGTGGTAATGTTACATGTTATGAAATATTTACCCAGTAATTCATAAAATTCAACTTTAATTTAAATTTGGAAATTTATAAATTTTAAATTACATCGTTTTAGAAATAATAAATTTTAGTGATGACAATTTTAGACATTATGAATGTTTGTTTAATAAGCCATTTAAAAAGTTCAACTTAAAGTTGAAACCAACTTTAATGTTTAACCAGACAATTTAAAAATGTTTGACCAACTTAAACGTTTGACCAGCAATTAAATAAAAAAATCATCTTTAATATAAATTTGGAAATTTAAAATTTTTAAATCAAATTGTTTTAGAAAATAATAAATCGTAATGATGGTAAGTTTAGACGTTATGGAATATTGACCAACCATTTACAAATTTCAACTTTAACTTAAATTTGGAATTTAAAATTGGAAATTGTAATCGTTTTAGAAATAAAAAAAATAGTCGCGGTAATGCTACATGTTATGGAATGTTAAACCACTGATTTACAATTTATTATTGGCCTACCGGAAAAAGAATAATGATAATGTCCATGGATGAAACTTTTTTATTTAGAACCTATAAGAACAACATGTGAAAGAAAAAAACAGGAAAAATATAAAACTTCAAATAAATATAAAACAACCATTGTTATAGGTATAACACATGAACGGAAAACTTACCGGAAAAACATAAAAATGTAGAAATATTAGCTTCATCGCAGTTTTTGATATAGAACCTAAACTGATTTTAAAAAAATCAGTTAACAATGAAAACAAAGATAAAAAGGTTAGATCTACAATAACCGGAAGAAAATATGATGTTGCCGGAAAAAGATATAACTTTGCCGGAAAATATGATGGTGGATGGTGGAGTTAGTAAGCCGAGAGAGATAGGGAGGGAGAGATAGAAATTAAATACAAACAAAAACGGAAAACAAAAACCTTACCGGAAAACCATAATAACTTCAAAATATCAATTCAATCTTGGATTTTGATTTACAACCTAAAGAGATTATTACAAAATCATATAACAATTAAAATAAATATAAAAACCATTTCGGAAAACCCTGCCGGAAAAAGATATTACCTTACCGGAAAATCAAATAACCTTGTTGGCCATTAGAGTATAATATATAACCTTACCGGAAAACGATTAATCCCGATCTACATTACCGGAATATAGAAGATGGTGGATGGTGGAGTTAGTAAGTCTCGAGAGAGAGAGAGAGAGAGAGAGAGAGAGAGAGAGAGAGAGAGAGAGAGAGAGATTAAAATGATTTTGGTGGAAAATATTAAGGTTTAAATAAGTTTTTTGGTGTTTACACATGACAGAATATTATAGCACATGAGAATGGAAATATGGTGATTGGATTGCACATGTAGACAGCTTAGAAGAAGGTCATGTGTCCACATTGTATTGCTTTAATAGTATTTAAAGATTTATTATTTTGTTGAGATTATAATTCTAAATGTGTTAATAAGGCCTTTTAACAATAATCATTTTTGATGTTTGTAATTTGAAACTATCATGAATAATAATAATAATAATAATAATAATAATAATAATAATAATAATAATAATAATAAATTAATTAATTGTGTGACGAAGAAGGAACGGGTATTGCAGATCTAGATTAGTTGTGGCGGTCGCAAATCAGACCTGAATGGTATCAGCGGGTGGTCGCGGTCTGTTACGTTTTTTCCGGCAAAGGCAAAATTATCACGTCCTTTTCCGTCCACTCATTTTCCCCATCTCCCCCTCACGCTTTTCCAAGCAATTCCGAAGGTGATTTTGTTAGTTAGCAAACCCCCGTCTATGGCGACTACCTTTTAAATCTACCTCTTTCAAACATCTGATCTGATGGTGAGAGCCATTATAGAAAACAGAGCCGGAGTCGGTGTTAGGGAAGTAGTTGTTCCGTAGGAGTGGCGGCAGCAGCGGAGACGTCGGTTGCGACGAAGAGATCTGGAGGTGGTGAGGATATGGTTGAGTGGAGCAGTGGAGGTAGGGTTTAGTGGAGGCGGTGAGGGTATAGTTGAACATGAAACTGGATTGTTAGTTATTCGATACTTGAAAAAAACCCAATTCAAATCTACTGAAAACATCAACCAACCAGATGATCAAACTTTGAAACTATTTTCTAGTTTCTAGAGAGAGAAAGTGATCAACAGCTGGGTATATCAAAAATACTTATTGGGTCTTCAAATTCATCGAAAACCCACTTCAAATGTAACATTTGAACGTATATGGGGATTTAGAGAGAGAAAGTGAGAACAAATGGGGTAAAACACTGCAACGCATTCCTTGGTTAAAAATCCAACTCAAATCTCACAACAAGTATTATTATTATTATTATTATTATTATGTGTGAAATGACAACTTTACCTCTGGATTTAACAGACAAACAAACGAATAACCAAAAGTGAAAATAAAGGACCACCATAAGGCTTATCTATGCGAAAATATCAGCAAAGGGTTGAAATCTGTGTTTTGAGTTTTATCTCAGGGACCATATTTATAATTAACTTTTTTGTTTACATATATAATTTTTTAAATAATTCCAATCGTATTTTAAGTTATTAGCTTTTATAATTGTATGAAGCCCGGAAGCACGAAAGGAATCATCCAGGGGGAGGTTGGTAGAACCGGGAAAGTCTTTTATTCGACATGAGGAGAAAACAAAGCAATTAATCTTCTTATTCAATCATTATTTGTTGATTGAAGAGATCATATTTTATATTCATAAATACTCTGGCATTAATGTCTGAACTAAAAAGTCAAGAGAAAAAACCATGCATCATGAAGATATATGCAGGCTGTGAGATAAGACAAGAATGTCGAAATTTGCAGGCCAATTAAATTAATTACAGTAAAATAATATAATCACTATAATTTAAATTCAATATATTCCGTATTCTATTATTGCAATTGACATATCATACATTCTTCTCATAATGGAACACTTCCAAATCTATTTTCCTGATTTTGTGTCTTTTGAACCAAATCGTACGAATTAAAGGATACGTAGAAGTTATACAGTGACTTTTATAATATTAAGGTTATGTGTAGTTGAGGGGCTATAAATAGTAATATATATATATATATATATATATCACACACATTGTATATAATAACAATATAAACACACAACACACACAAACATGATGGGCGACAATAACCCTCCGCCCCCGTCCATTTTCGCCAAAAAATCACCGGGAGGGCGGTGTTCCACCAAATTATTGCCCCTTTTCGCCCAACACATGTCCCACCACGCATAGCCTAATCCGTAAAGTAATTTGATATATAATTAGGAAATATTGTTCATGATGTATTTACTTGATTTTGTTTTATGTTACCTTATAAAACTTTTTACTCTATAAGTAATTTATTTAATAAGAATTACTATATTTATAGAAAAAAGCAAATAATTAAGCTATTGTTTAATTAATTACATCTAACTATACAATTAAAACAATTGACTTTGTGTACATTTAGCATATTCTTATTGGTCCATTACCCTAATTTCCTAAAATACTAAGGCTTCTTATAATTTTCTTGTTATTAAAATAATTCAATAAAATAATTCAAATGTTTATTTTTTTCTTCCTGGTGGACCCGTCTTTGTTTATTAATACCCATAAGTCTATTACCTGATTTAATAATATAACCTAATTGTAATTCATATCCTAATCACTTTACCAGTCCTATTGTTCCCGTCCTAATTCTCTCTTCTCCATCATCTTCCAAAATTCAAACCATACTGTTTAATAAACCCTATTTTTTTGTGAATCGGTTCCGGTTTTATTTTGTTTATCTTCCGGACATTCACGATCGGTCGATTATTAATTTATCCTAATTTCCCTTCCGGACATTAACGATCGAATATGATTAGGGTGTCCATCAATTCTACTTTGTTTCATGTTTTTGCTTCGTTGCTAAATATCTAGATATCAAGTTAATTTGTATCATTTTTTCGTTTATAAACCGACATTTTTAAAACACTTATCTTTTAATAACCGTAATTTTGACGAACACGATATGGAGTATGATTTTCTACAACATTTACATCAATTAGCCATTGTTGGATGTTCTCGACAAGGTATGGAGTATGATTTATATACTTATTGCTTGTATATTAACATTAACGTCCAATTACAATTTGGGTGTCCATCGTTCCGGTTTTATTTCATGTTTTTGGTCCGTTGGTAATATCTCGATAGCAAATTAATTATTATTATTTTTTCGGTTATAGGTACATGCTACGATATGTAATTTGATACTTTTAGAATTTTTGATTTCAATTATTTAAATGTTGTTCTATTTCATTTGAGTTTTATTCGGATATATACTATATAATAAATAAAGATTCTTAATGTCATATGGCATCACATAAGATAGCTTCTTACAAAATTTCCCCACCTTTCTCTTTTATTAAATGCATTTACCTTTTTATTGATAGTTTTATATTTAACTCTTTTTTTTCCTTCTTAATCAATTATTTTATCTTTTTAATAATTATTTGTTAATTTAAAATTTTAATACAAACATAGATAGATTATTTAGTTTTATATAAATATGTTGTACTAGTTATTAATATTAAGCTTTTTTAAGTAACAAATTTTCACGTTGATTTAGATAAAATTATTAACTTCAAATAAAGAAATTTTAACTTTATGTTTATTTTTTTTTCATTGAAGATTAATAAAAGTTAAAGTCAATCACTATAGATGGTTTGATTTGTTTTGTTTGTTTTTGAGACAACCTGTTTTAACGCATGTTAAGTGATATGTTTCATTATCTAAAGTTGAAATAAAAAATAAAAACGAAACTACTAATTTTGATATGTAGGTTAAAATTACAAATATTGTATACAAAAAAAAATATTTGGAGATTTATTAATTTCAACAACTTTTTATTTCCGTATCGTGTAATATGTAATGTATTCTATCATATATTATATCTTTATATCATTTGACATATTACATTGTGTTATTATCTAAACAAATTTATTTATTCTAACCCGTGTTCTACACGGATCTTAATGCCATATGCCATTACACATTAGTGATCCTTACAAAATTTTCCCATTTCTCTCATGTTAAATATATATTTCTTTATCTTATTAATAGTTTTATAATTTATCTTTTTTTTTTCTTTTCAATCTATTATTATTGAGCGAAATGCGGTTTTCGTCCCTATGGTTTGTCGAAATATGCGGTTTTAGTCCAATAGTTTTTCCTCATCTCTCTCACATTAACTCCATCTCTCTTTTAATATTTTATTTTCAACTTTTAATAATTCCATCATAATTTAAAAGAATCAATACCATCATAAATATGCTAATTTGTTTAATATAAAATGTATTGCATTAGTTATTAATATTAGATTTTTATAAGTAACCAATACGAAACGGGTGAGTTTCTTTAACCGATTAAAGTATCAAACATTGTTCATGTCAAAACAATTTAAGATTAGAATGAGTTTTGGTCCACGGGTTGGTTTAAAAAAGTTGTCATTTACAACTAAGTTTTGATATAGAAAAGAACAAAGAAATAATTTATGATTTATGAATTTTCTAACTTTTTATTCCCAAATTGCGTAATGTGTAATTTTTTTACTGTATAATATATCTTTATATGTGTGATACATTTTTTTTGTATTTCACATTATATTATTATTTTAAAAAATTACTTATTCTAACCCGTGTGCTACACCGGTAACTAACCTAGTATTGAATGAATAATTGTTTTATTTATGAAAATTAAATTTTCTTTAAAATAAATGCCAAAATTAAACAATTCTTTTTAATTCTTTACTAAATTAGTGTTAAGTCAAACATTCATATTGGTCCTATGAACGGATCAAACAACAAACACTAGTTTACTTGGATCAATCTCAACACTAGCTTAGCAGAAATCACTAGTAAGGAACCGAGATCTCGGATCTTGCTTGGGTTATTATTACCCAATTTGGAGAGTTAAATAGAGAGAGAGAGTTGATGAAGTGGATAAGATATTGACAAAAAGGTTGTATATTCATGAGTATGCTTCGCCTTATATAGGTTGAAGCATATCATGCATTCTTCATTAGATTGGCCCAGGTGGGCTTAGATTACATGGCCTTATGCCCAAACATACATCAAAGTAAATTATTTCAAAGACCATAAACTACGCGAATAATAAATAAGACTACATAAACTAATTAGGACTACATAAACAAAATGGGCTCTACAATCTCCCTCTAGTCTTCTCGTATTATTCCACCGCATCCTCTAGTCTTCTTGTATTATTCCACCGCATCGGTCTTCAATCGTCTCATAATCGAACACATTGTCGTGATCAAATGGCTGATTCTCAACAAGGAAGCGTAAAAACTTGTTGAACTTCTTAACAATATGATATGTGTTATCTTGACGATGATCTTCAACAGTGGACAAGGGTGACTTGTACATCTTGAGTAAGTCATCCTTTTAGAGACCCGCCAGCTCGTGTTCATCGAATAAGCGGAGTTGATGCATGTTGTCATTGTGAACGATCACCTCACCGATGCTTTTGTCAAACTCCCACGCCACGAAGTCGTAGAGAAAATTATCCTCGAAAGGCATCCCATGCATAATAGGCTCACCATGGTCTTTAGACATCTTGTATCTTCATCCTTTCTTCTTCTCTCGAGTGATTGGATTGACTTCTATAGGAAGTGTATATGACCTATTAGGATTCAACGTAAATTTCGGGTAGTCATCCTTCCAATTGTGGCTAAGAAACCGCTTGAACCATCCCTCGATAGTATATTCGTCCTCGCCTCGACCCACAATCCTTCTAAAATAATTCATGTCAAATTGGGACAGTGTGTGCATATCTGCGTAAGCCAGATATGTGAGGTCGCCATTTGCACGCCGAACAACCCAATTTTGCTGTCCTTGTGCCATCGGGCATAGAGGATGGGAGAGTCATCAACATACGGCTTCAATATCCACCTCAGGCTTGCCATGCTCACACTATAATGCTTGTTCTTACTCTTTATTTTTCTTTACTTCTGAACAGTCTTGGCAGGTAGAGCGACAACAGGCTCTTCAGATGATCCATGCATTTCCCTTTCTGGAGTATCCGGATTAGGAGAGTAGTTTATTCCACCATCATCGTCCACGACTTCTTGAACTGGTGAGCTGGTATCTGCACATGAAGCAACATTAAAAACAGAGGCTATTTCAGCCACTAGTGCAGCATCAACTTCCCTCGTCCTTTGAGCTTCACTTGGCGAGCCTTGTGGTTGACTAGCCTTATTTCCACCACTGTCTTCGTCACCGCCACTGTCATCATCATCATCAGCATCACCTCTTTCACCATGCAATTCGTCAAAACTATCAAAATAATCGTCATCCTCATCATCACCGTTATCATCACCGTCATCATCATCACCATTCGAGTCATCATCATCAGACTTGTCATCATCTCCATCATCACGGTCATCACCATGAAAAACTTGCTCTTGCATAGCAGGAGGAAACACAGGAGCAGCCGGAGCACTCACTTGTGCAACCGATGTAGCTACAACATGTGCGGAGATTGTTGCACTGACTTGACCGGTTCTAGCGGCAGTAGTAGCAACAACTTCGCGCTCTCGATGGTTCCAACAACCACGACTTGCTTCTCAACACCAACATCAACACCAACACAAATTCCACCGGATTCCTTTATTGAAGCTTTAGGTAGGGTTCCATGAAAGTTACCTTGAGCTTTGACCCTTTCGGCGTCAGCAACAAGTTCAACAAGGGAGGATCTTTTCTTGTGACATTGCTCAATTATCTGCTCGTTGCCTTGTACCAGCCCTCTAAACGTCTTCATCAGACGTGTCCTCAAATTACTAACATGAACAATGAAAACACCAATCTTAAATATAAATGGTATTTTGTTTTGGTTTCAGTTCATTAAAATGTGTGATTTTTTTATTCTCTTTTTCAATGCTACTTTCCTATCATCAAGTGTTAAGGTCTTTCGTTGTCAACTCCCTCACGATAATCAGCTTTATTATGGTGAAGATTATTCTAGAATGATGGCAGTGACACGCCTTTAGGGACATCAGGTAACAATTACTGATTTAGAGAAAAATGATTTGAAATTAGGACATGAGTTTAAAGGGATGTATAGCTTTTATTGTTGCTTTCATGGTTGTTTAGTCTATGGGTATTTTATTTATTTCCTTTGTTATCTGCTATCTGCTTTATTTGTTTAATTTAGTCCATTGTATAAACCCTAATTCGACATTAGAATAGAAAATTGAAACCCTATGGTATAGAATTTTGAATTTCATGTTTGTTTTTAATTGTAGTTTAACAACATGAATTTAATGCTAATACTGGAAGTAACTTCTTTCCAATTTCATTAGTTTGATCACATGAGTCATGCTTTGAATTATGATAACATGGGTGCTCTTGAGGTAATCCTGGAGGTGGAGTTGAATATGATCATTATAGATTATTATATATGGCATAGATGACTGGTTTTGAAATATTGATGAAGATCAAGGTAAAATTTGATCTTTACAGATTATTATATATGGCCTAGATGACTGTTTTGATTCTGACCTCTTTATTGTTTCAACAAGTAGATTACTACTACTCTGATTGTAAGTTTGTGACTTGCTTTATAATGCACTTGATGATGAAGAATCTGATAATCAATAGGCTCCCTCTAAATGCTACTCATCTAAGGCTCTCTCTAAAGTTTGTGACTTGCTTTATGATGCACTTGATGATGCACTTGGTATTAATGCTTGTTGAAGATCATTTGCACATGCAAAGAAAAATCTTTAGCTTTTCTCTTGATCAAGCTAATTTTAATTTTTCACTTTCATCCGTGAGTTGTGTTGTTAATAGAAAAAAGAGAAGCTTGGAATACTTTTTAATTAAACTTATTATTATTCAAACAAAGTTTGAGATGGATATGTTGAAATCCACTTATTTTGTAAGACAAAATAAAACAAGTGACATGAATGAAGCAACAATAAACTTCTGAAAAGAATTAAAACAACCTATATACTCATGAACTCCAAACAAATTGCCTCAATATCTAAGCATCCTCAATATAACAAAAAAAAAAAAAACCCACACAGATTCATATTGTAAATTGGAACGATGAATGGAGAGGCCAACGTTTGATTTTTTATTCAGGTATTGTAAATTGTAAAGGGTAAATGGGTAATTGAAAAGGGAAAATATGTAATTTACACTATTACACAAACAAGCATATGCTACGGATTTTTGCTACGGAAATATTTGGTTGCAAATTTTGCTACGAAGTAGCTACGGATTAGCTAAGGACACATTTTGCTACAATTTAGCTACGGATAATTCGTTGCAATAAATTTTTTGTAGCAACATCCATAGCAAACTTTAGAAAATAAGTATAATAAAAATATATTTATAAAATCCGTAGCAAAATCAAAAAATGAATGTTAAAATGTAAATAAAAAAAACTTTTGGTAAAATATGTAGCAAAATTCGTAGCAATTTGAGAGAATAAAAAAATATTAAAAAAATATCAAAGTACAATTCGTTGCAAAATCCGTGGCAATATCAAAATAAAAAACTTTTAGAGTAAGTTTGTGAAATCCGTAGTGAATATCGTAGCAAATTCAAGAAAACCAAAATATATTAGATAGACATGGCAAAATCTCAACAAGTATTTCTTCTAGTAGAAACACTAGCCAATTGAAACGGACCCATTTGTTTCTTCATGGATGGATCAAAATGATTAATCCATTATATCAAGCTTTGGCTTATCTCGAAAATTGATATGCATTCCCTTGTCCGACACACCCTAGTATGTTTGGTATATGGTAATGGAATGGGCGATTAAATGCAATGAGCGAGGGAATGAAATAGCTCATTACCATTCCATTAACATGCTCGATTACCATGTGAGAATGACATAAATTATTAGTTTTATTTTTTGGTAGTGAGTGGCGGTGGAATAGTGGTGGTGAGCGGCGATGGCGATGGGTGGGAGCGATTGCTGGTGGTGGCAGGTGGTGGGAATATTGGGTGGTGGTGATGGCCGAGAGCGATCGTTGGTGGTGGCGGTGGTGGGCGGTGAGCAGTAATGGTGGTGGTGGGTGGTGGCGATGGGCAGGAGTGATTGTTGGTGGTGGCAGGTGGCGGTGGTAAGTGGCGGGTGGCGGTGGTAAGTGGCGGGTGGCGGGCGGTGGGGGTGATGGTCGGGAGCAATGT
>NW_027506386.1:35000-41594 GCF_021521415.1 Bidens hawaiensis | reverse complement strand
AACTTTAAACAAAATTATTTTGATTGAACCATCTCTTTCTCGACTTGACTACTTGAATCGTATATTTTGAATACCAACTAATCAAATTCTATTCCTTGTTATTTTTATCTCTTTTTTGAGATTCAAAAATAGTAACTGATTCGATAAATCTATGAAGGTTCCGAAATGAAATAAGTTATTTATCTTATTATTAATCACGGATTTCTTATATAGCCAGAACGGCCTTCACAAATTGCAAATACTAATTTGTTAAGAATTAATCGGATTTAAGATATAGCGTCATCATTCGCTGGAATCGAAATATCTCCGAGATTGGGGTCCCAATTTGTATCGATTAAACAAATTGTTGGAATTCCCAATGTGATACATTCTTGAAGGGCCTATATTCTTCGTGCTGATCAACGATGATTACAATATCGGGTAACCCTATCATATATTTAATCCCGCCCAAATATGTTTGCAAATGAGATATTCGGAAGACGGTTGAGTCCCCCTGTTTTTTGTTCGGTTCTCAAGTCTCTAAACTTATGAAGTCTCGTTTCTGTAGTGGACCAATTTGTTAACATACCACCGAGCCATTTTTTATTAACATAATGACACCAAGCCCTTATTGCAGCCCATGCTACTTAATCAGCTTCTTTATTTTAGTGCCAACAATTAAGAATTGTTTTCCCTACTTGATCCATTAAAAAACCAAATCATAAGCTTCTGATAAAAAACGAGCGGTTCTAGTAAGTTTTGTAATATGAATACCTTTACGTTTTGCAGAGATATAAGGTGCCATTTTAGGATTCCATTTCCTAGTACCATGGCCAAAATGAATGCCTGCTTCCATCATCTCTTCTAAATTGATGTTCCAATATCTTCTTGTCATTTCTCGCCACACGGCCTCTCCCTTTTAAAAAAAGCGAAGAGGTACACTGAAATAAAAAATTGTTCCGATGGAACCTTCTCTTCTACCGCAGATTGGCGTCGATACACAGCCCAAGCCATTATTCTTTTCTATTTGTTATTTTTTTGATTACTATTACCAAATCAAATGACTGCACCTAAAAACCAACAGATCCTTTTAAAAGATAAAAGAAAGGGGTGAATCTGCTCTTAGGTATCATTAAACCCTAAAAATAAAAAAAAACGATTTTTCTTGTGTATCATGGAAATTCTTTGAAGAAAGGCAAGAATCAAATAATTTTCTATGGTAGAACAAAATATCTTTCATTTCCCCCTCTACTAGATTCTCTTTTTTGAGTTCAAAAGCAATGTTGTTAGGAATGTTGTTAGGTTCGCTTGAAGGTGTTTTGAAGCCGCTACCAACAGGTATCATCCCCATAACAACGTTTTCTTTGAGGCCTTTCAACCCATCGATACGCCCCAGTAGAGCTGATTTGCTAAAACCCGTGCGGTTTCCTGAAAACTCGCTTCAGATATGAAACTTTGAGTATTCACTTGTTATTCCCAATAAGAGGGCTTGGTAACAGATCGCTTCTTCAAAGCGCGCCCCATTCATTCCGCTCGCAACAATCCAATTAGTTCTCCAGGCAAAAGAACATTAGACATTTCATCTTTTGAAACCAACACTTTTGATGTTATTTGACGTACAATAATTTCTATATGCCTATTATGTATCTGCACCCCGGGATCGATAAACCTTTTGGACCTTATTAACCAAAGAGATACGACTTTGCACTATAGTTAGCTCAGCACCAATAAAGAATGCCCAAGGAATTCCAAGAATTCTTGTTATACATTTATTCCAACCCTCAATCCTCTTTTCGAGATTCATCGATATTGAATCAATCGAACGCACTTTAACACCTGTTCCACTTTTGGAAGACCTTGCGTTATATCACCAGATCTTGATTTTTCATATATAAATGTGACTAATGTATCTCCTTCATAAAGGATTTCCCCATAATGTCCATGAACAGTTGCTCCTGGAGTGGCCAAATAAGGCTTAGCTGATCGTATTACCACAGAGTCAACTTGAATAATTAGAACTTGACCTGATTTTAAATGCGGTCCTTTTTTTGCTATACATACATTTTGACAAAGAAATTGCCCAAGATTAACGATTGTATATGTCTCTTCACAATAATTGTAATGGAGAAAATACCAATTCAAATTGAATGGATTTAAAATGATGTTACTACATGAATAGGGATTATAAATTTGACCATTTTCATCCGGTAAATAATATTGAAGTATTTGAAAAATATTTTTTTAAATTGTCCAGTTGCAAATAGTTAGTTACCAAGATCTGATTATAGGTTATTAAATAGGAAAATAAATCGAAATGATAAATTGGAAAGTCTGTTCCTATGGGGCCTGAAGGGGGTCCTTTTTTATTGATTCTTTTATCACATGGGGAGATTTTACATCGTTGAATGGGCCTATTCGAGAACAATTGGATGATGACAAAATTATCAAAGATTGAGATTCCTTATTTCGATTCAACAATGTATGAATAGTTCCTTGATTTGGATAAAGGGATTCTTGAATCCTTGCTTTTTTATAGGAATAAATGGAAGAAAACGGATTAACATTAGCGCGATCTGATCCATTCTCAGAAATCAATCCTGAACCTGGCAGATCGTTCCTTTTTCGGGTATATGAGATAGGTGACTTCGCTAAGTCGATTCTTAGAAAATCTCTAATGAAACCATTTGTCCTTATTTCAACAAAAGAAGCATAGGCCTTTTCGATCTTTTTGTCTTGGTCCCAATTCAACATTAAACAAGTCCGAACTGATTGAATACTTTTGTCCCAAATTTCCAGAATTGGGTCGTAATAAAGGATATAATTGACAACCCGAAGTTGTAGATTATCACTTTCCTGCAAGAGATCCGCCGGGAAAAGTCTTCCTAAATTTATACCATCCGTTTTTTATATGGGACTACAGGTTGAACCAAAACAAAATACTTTTTTTCATACATGGAAAGTTTCATTCGTTGGATATAGAGCCAATTTTTCAATTTTTTGTATTCTTTGGAATTTTGTTTTCCCCCTCATGGTGGTATCAATCGGAATGCCTTATTTGTCTTTCCAGGAAAATGGATATCTCCGGAAAATATTATCAGTTTAATTTTTTCTGCTTTTTTCTTCACGCGGACCAATCCGCCTACTCGACTTCTTCTATTTAAAGTGATTTGTGTATCTACCCCAATAATACTATTGTGCCGTACCATTATGGAAGAAGATTCGACCAAAATGTGGACTTCCGCGGGAATAAAAAAAAAGGATTTACTTCCTTTTGGTATTTTGTCCAAAATACCTTAACTCCTCGATACCCAATAAAATCCTCTTCGTTGACGATTGAATTCAGTTCTCTAGTCACATATTTAGTAAGTCCCGAGCTCTTTCTTATATATCGAGGATCATCGAAATAAGTAAGAATACTATTTCTACGGAGAATACCATTTCTGGGGATTTCAATTGCTATACCTGAAGAAGGTATTAGTTGGTTCTCGCCTTCTTGAATCGAGTCGAGTGGGATGATGACTCTATTTCTTCTCCTCTTTGCCAATAAATCAGAATTTCCCTCGAGAATGCCCGGATATCTGAGATTACAACGACCAATACATGTCATTCGATTCAGTTCTGAATAATAAGGAATCCTATCTCCTTTTTTATTTTTACCAGAAAAATACGAACTAAAAAATTTGTGTCTCGCTTGATTATTAGTTACAGAGGGGTTAGAAATGTATCTTCGCTTAACAGAAAGAAAATAAGCGTTCATTTGATCTTGATCCTTGTGGATCGAACAGGGGCCTAATAATATCCATAAATGACTTGTTTTTGGTAAGAGATGAATATTACCATATGTAAATCCAGGGGCATGGTACACATCAGTATTCCAGTTCATTTCGCCCTCTAAGTCAGAATAAATATGTTTTCGAACCTTCTCTTTCAAATTAAAAGTGGATGATCTCGTGCGAATCTCAGCAATGACTTGTTCTGATTCTACATATTGATCGTTTTGAACTAAAAGAAAACATTTGGGCGGAATACACACATTGTGTATAATATCTTCACTCTCAATAGTTATATACAAGTCTCTAGAACATAGAAAAGCAGGATGTCCATGACGTGTACGTGTCGGATGAACCAAATCCTCATTGAATTTGATTTTTCCATTAGAAGGGGCTCGCACATGTTCTGCAGTACCCCCTGTGAATACTCAGCCAGTATGAAAAGTTCTTAATGTTAATTGAGTGCCCGGTTCTCCAATAGATTAACCTGCAATAATACCTACAGCTTCTCCCAATTCGACCAGGTCGTCATGAGCCGGACTTCGGCCATAACATAATTGACAAATCCAAGATGTACTCCTACAAGTAAAGGGAGTTCGAATAGAGATTGGTTGTGCTCTAAAAGTTATGAATCTATTGACAAGTCCAACCCCAATATCTTGATTTCTAGTAGCAATGCATCGCGAACCTATAGATATATCATCTGCTAATACACGGCCAATTAATGTTTGGATAAAAATCCTGTCCGCCATCATTCCATTTCGAGGACTTACAGAAATACCTCGAACGGTGCCACAATCTGTTCGACGTACAACAATGTGTTGCACTACTTCAATAAGTCTGCGCGTGAGATATCCTGCATCTGATGTTCGTATAGCGGTATCCACAACCCCTTTACGGGCTCCATAGCAAGAAATAATATATTCTGTTAAAGAGAGTCATTCGCGAAAATTGCTTTGAATGGGCAAATCAATCATTTGCCCTTGGGGATCCGACATTAATCCTCTCATACCTACTAATTGATGTACCTGAGATGCATTTCCTCTGGCTCCCGAAAAAGACATTATATGGACTGGATTAAAAGGATCGGTCATCCGAAAATTAGGATTCATTTCTTGTCGCAAATATTCACTTGTGGCATACCATATCTCGATCGATTGACGTAACTTTTCTACCGCGTGTACATTTCCATAATATGGTGTTTTTCCAAAATAAAACTTTGTTGTTCAGCCTCTTGAACTAGCCATCTTTTAGAAGGTATTGTTAAAAGATCATCAATTCCTAATGAAATGGATGCGGCGGTAGCTTGTCGGAAACCCAGAGTCTTTACTTGATCCAGGATATGTGATGTATATCCTATTCCATAGTGATTTATTACTAATAAGTCGTTTCATGGCAGTTCCGTCTATCACTTTATTGTGAAAGACCTGAGTGGGCCGTTCTGCCATCAGTACCTCCATATTGCGTTGTGCTGAGTAGAATTTGACAATGGGTTTGAGTCAGTGATTGGAAAACTTCCTTTTCTAGATCTTGATTCACGTAGAAATTCCGCAATTCTAGTCCTAGTTAACCCGGCGAGATTCAAATCCCCCCTGGCAGCATAGAATTACAACAGCCCTGCCAAAACCCCTGTATGGCTTCTTCTATTTCTCGATAAAGAGAAATATGACCAAGAGTGGTTCGAATATATATAAAGAATTTCTTTTTTTATACTTCTTACTATTAGATAGTGTCCATAAATCTCATAATAGGTCCCCAAAGATTCATAGTGAATTTCGATAGGAACTTCTCTTGTAGCAATAACACGTTGATCCAGTCGCCATCGCAACCACAAAGGACTACCTAAATTGATTCGTTTTTGCCGATAAGCTCCAATTGCATCATAGGCATTACAAAAAAAAGGGTTCTTTTTTTTTGTATACTTATAGTTATTATCTTCATTTTTATAGTTTCTACTATTACATGGATTATACCTATTTACACAAATACCCCGACGATTTCCACTCGTTAAGACTTAGAGTCCACTAAGCATATCTTGAGTTGGTGCAGAAATGGGATCTCCAATAGTTGGAGACAAGAGATTCATATGAGAAAACATAAGTAAACGTGCCTCTGCTTGAGCCTCTAAAGATAAAGGCACATGAACAGCCATTTGATCCGTATCAAAGTCCGCATTGAAGCCCTTACAAACTAATGGATGTAAACAAATAGCACGCCCTTCCACTAAAATGGGGAGGAATGCCTGTATGCCTAATCTATGCAGAGTAGGCACTTTATTCAAAGTAATACAGGATGGTCATCCAAAATTTCCTGAAGTATTTCCCATACAATAGGTTTTTTTTTTCCGAATTTGACTCTTAGCAACTCCTATGTTCGAAGCAAGATGTTTTCTAATTAGGTCACGAATTACAAATGCCTGGAAAAGTTCTATTGCAATTTCGCGAGGCAATCCACATCGATGTAATGAAAGTGAAGGGCCTACGACAATCACTGACCGCCCTGATTAATCGACCCGATTACCAAGCAGAGTCTCGCGAACTCTTCCTTCTTTGCCTTCAATTACATCTGAAAGCGACTTGTAAATTCTATTATGATCATCCCTCATTGGCCGTCCGCAGATTCCATTATCAAGAAGTGCATCCAAGGCTTCTTGTAGCAATTTTTCCTGAGATATTATTAATTCTTCTGGCGTAGCTATACTTGTTGTTAATAGATCTGTAAGAGTATTATTCCGATAGATAATTCTTCTATAGATTTCATTGATATCTGAGGTCACTAGTTTATCCTCATCTATATGATAGATTGGTCTCAACTCAGGAGGAAGAACTGGTAATAGACACAAAAC
>NW_027506386.1:10000-30000 GCF_021521415.1 Bidens hawaiensis | reverse complement strand
GTCAATTTCTTGATTTGTATCTTCAATTTTTGGAAACTTAGAAAGCTCCTCTACCAAACCCTGATCAATGAACCTACAAAATCCTTCAAATTGTATCTGATTAAATCCAGGTATTGTGGACATTGCGTCTATCCCGGATTATTTTGAAATTGTAAGTTATTTATATTCATCCATATCGAATTCTTAAAAAAAAATACCATTTAGGCTGGCTCATTATCCATCAAATATCAAATAAAATCCTATAGATCTAGCAATGATGGAATTTCGATTCTATGAATCTTTGACTGGAATCTATGAGATAGGTGAAATAAAAATTGATACTAAACTTATTTTAAGAGATGCAACTTGAACAGAATTTATAAAACAGTCCTAGAAAAAGAATTCTACCATTTAGGCTTACTCTGCTTTGGGATTTTTTTAGAATATCAAATATCAAAACTGATTCAGTTTCTTATATTATAATGTATAACGGTATTGAAATTCTAATTTACTTGAATATAATATTGAATACCAGAAAACTATATGAATGTTGTATTTATTAACTTAACATTAACACGCGTGGATATACCTAATCTATATTTCCGTCTTCTCTATTCCTTTATTGCCCTCCTGTCCTGTCGTCAATTGACAGTATGACTTAGGGCGCAATATAATTTAAGTGGTCAAATACTATTTTGGTAAAGCACCTTGAATCCACTGGATAGTAAAGGATCTTGGATCCAACGCAGAACCCTTTGTGAATGAGAGATATAAAGACGAGAAAGACCAATGAAATCAAGTTTCAAGGTTGTAATTGAATGGTAAGGTTTGATTTGATTACCATTAACCTCCAGAATAGTTAATGAGTTTTTCGATTTGATTCATCTCCTATTCATCTCCAAAAGGTCTGAGTTATATTAAGGTAAGGTGGCCAAAGGCCCCTATGGTCCAATGGTTACGACCTCTCTCTTTCACGGAGAAAACGAGGGTTCAAGTCCCTCTAGGGGTATACCAATACTCAAGACTATAGGAGTGGGATTTTCTATCAAGTGATCCATCTTTGTCAAGTCCTTCTAATAGTCTACTCAGTGGGACTTTGTATTTTATATAAAGTGATATGTATTTGTCAAATCTGCCTGGGAGACGAAAGGAAGTTGATTATGGAACGTCTAAAATGAAATAGGCATTGGGTCGATGCCCGAGTGGTTAATGGGGTCGGACTGTAAATTCGTTGACAATATGTCTATGCTGGTTCAAATCCAGCTCGGCCCAACAATTTGTCAATCTACTATCAGATGGTGGAACCCTCTTGTTCTTAAAAAATACCTGATACGAGAGAATGAAAAAGAATCTAAAATTTCTGCTAGATCTCTTCTTATTTCCCTGGGATTGTAGTTCAATAGGCAAGAGCACCGCCATGTCAAGGCGGACAGTGCGGGTTCGAGCCCCGTCAGTCCCGACGGATCCAATAAGTGCATTAATTCGCCTCTCGATTTTCTGTGAAAGAAGGGACAGAGAGCATAATTGAATTCCGAAGGGTTTCCCTTCTTTTTTTCAGGATTCTGTCGAAGAAACAACAAACCCTAAACTAAAAAATAACTAAAATAGTGAAGTTGATAGAATATTCCATCTTTTCTCCCGCGACTCATCTTTCTCATAATTATTTGTCTTCCAAAGAAATTTAGATCATTAAAATTTAGAACCTAATTCCTCTCTTTTTCCACTTCGCTTGTATTGTTTGTTGGGTTTTTGTAGTTCGGGCGGGTGGTTAGAGTTCGTTTGATGGTTCTATAAGGAAGACCTAAGGAAGGTAGGTTATAGAAAATAAAGAAAAGAAGGATAAATAAAGCAAAGGGGTTTTTGATTGGTCCGGGAATCCCATTTTGGATTCAGTATGGATAAAAGATGTTCGTATGTTATACTATTCAATTCTTGACGACGAATTAATTTAATAGCTCAGATATTGTTATTCATGATATTGATCCGATTCAAGATCATCGATAGGTAATGCATTCATTGAATTGACAGGTGAAAGATTTATCATCTCTATGGGATAAAATCCCGAGTTATTTTGAAAAAAAAAACGATGAGATTATGGAAGTAAATATTCTTGCATTTATTGCTACTGCACTGTTCATTTTAATTCATACTGCTTTTCTACTTATAATTTACGTAAAAACAGCTAGTCAAAATGATTAATTACTTTAAATGAAACTTGACTTCTGAATTCTTATTAATAGTTGAAGAAATCAAATGAAAAGTATTCTATTTTTGTTTTGCGCCTTAAATGAAATCAACGGGCTATAACTCGGCAGTATTCTATGAGATCCGAGAGTATGGTAAGTAAGAAATTGATTTCTTACTTATCATACTCTCTATTAGTATTATAGTAGTGTATAAAATTGTTTCTAATAAAGTTGGTATACTATATTAGCTTCTATCTTCAATATATGTAGTTATTAATCCGTATATGGAATTTACGTAGGACCCAATTCTATTTCTTTGATACATCTATTTATTCCGATGAATCTAAAATAATTGTTTTGTTTTACTGTTATAGAATACATTTATCCACTATAATCCAATGGAATTTGGAAACGAAGATATTTTGATTTGAAAATGATTTCAATTCAAAAAAAATGCGTTGTAGAACGATCTATAAAACAATTGATACCGTTTCATTCCTCAACTAAATTAAGAGTGCTTCTAAAGTCCACTTCTTCCCCATACTACGAGTGAAAGGAAAATGTAAAGACTACCATTAAAGCAGCCCAAGCGAGACTTACTATATCCATGTGAATTATGTCCCTTGTCTCTATGATAGAATTATTCCATTATTGCTCACTAATAATAGTAGAATGAATGGTCCAGAGTCAAAAAGGGATTCTGGGCGAACACTATTGATGAACCAATCAAAAAATCCATTTCAAAAATTTCTATATGATTTATAATCGGGAAAGACTGAACACAAGTAAAATAAAAAATCAAAACTACAAAGAAATGTTACTAATGGAACATCTAGTAATAAAATAAGAGGGCACATTCCTTTTTTTCTTGCCCTTCAAAGTAAAAATAAATCAATTGCTATCTATTACAAACTTTTTCCTATTTGATCTAATCCGTACCCTTTCCCGATTGTCTCTCTGAAGGAGTTGGGAGATAGTATATTATACTTTTGACGAGAGGTTAAAAAAAAGAATCATTTTTTTCATGTTTTTTTCTATAAATTATCCATCTCAATCTAATAGTGATTGAATGCCTGAACACTCAGAGATTCTCGCGAGCCTATATATGTAGATTACACAGTATAGAAATAGAAAGAACTTCCCCCAACCAGTAGTTAAATTATCTCCAATCAAGACCCAATAAGTAGACATTACATTAGTAGTAGAAAGGAATCGGGAAGTCTTGCTTCGACCATTAAAATCAAATCTTTCTTTTCATTTTGGATTCAAAGATTTCCGATTTCCAATCTTTTACAAAATCCCCAGAACGGATGTTTAGAATCAACCAAGTATTAACAGTCCCCTTATTCTGTTCTAGCTGGGTAAAATTAGGTTGAGTTATATCAGCAGAACAGAAAGAGATTCCGATTCATTTGTTGACGAGGCGGCACCCGGATTTGAACTGGGGAAAAAGGATTTGCAGTCCCCCACCTTACCACTCGGCCATGCCGCCAAAACGATACACAATAGGAGAAATTTTTACCTTTTTTGTTGGATTACTCAATTTTAGTTTATTGTACTTGCATCCCCTTTTGAATCCTTTTTCTAACTAAACTTATCAAAATTAGAAAAAAAACCCTTTTCCCCTTTTGATTGTCCCTTCGATTGATTGTATAGTATCTCAAAACACACAATGCCAAAAAGCTTCCACTCACTTTTCTATTGAAAAATCAAATGTATATTTTCACTCAAAAAAAACCAAATTTTATGACAAACGGGATATTCGTTGACTGAGAATTCGTCAATGATTCTTGGATTTGAATCTAAAATTTGGTTTGCCAAACGACATAAGAAAATACAAATTGATACATACTTGATTTATCCTTTTCTTGATTTATTCTTTTGAATCAAAAATCCTTCTCAATTTCCATTATAACAAAAATGATAAGTATATGTAAACCCCAGAACGGAAATTGTTACACGGGTAGTAAATTGGCTATTTAGAGTATGTTTCCTATAAATAAAAAAATGAAGGGAATTTTTTGTAACAAAAAAAGGCCCAGCTAGGTATTGACCGGCCAGGCCAAAAAGGCACTTCGAATAAAATAAAAGCAAGAAGGTCTTCTTTTTTTTCTTTCTATTTTGATCTTTCGAGCATCTAAATGGAATTGCTAATTCTATAATAACGATAAAGAATGTGAAAGAAATACTTAATTTAATCCATACTTGATGTGTAATGTAACATAGTAATTATCATTTTCAATTGGGAGAGATGGCTGAGTGGACGAAAGCGGCGGATTGCTAATCCGTGGTAAGAGTTATCCGTACCGAGGGTTCGAATCCCTCTCTTTCCGTTGATGACTATCTATTTTTTTTCTAGTTAAGTGTCACACCCTCAAAATCCACTAACGGAGTTTTTACCGTCAGAGGGTGTGAACTGGCAGGATCAGAATCATCAGTTATAATCAAACCATAAAATAAAGTTTCAAAACCATGAAAACAATTTCGAGTAATTAAATGCGGAAGCGTAAAAACCTTTAATCAAAAGTTGCGTCACGCAGGACGACTTAAAACCAATGATAACCGTTTTAAAATAGTTTGCATAACAAAAGCGTTTTCAAGCAATGCATGATCCTATACCGCGCGCCCGTCTCGGCTACCTGAGAATAACATACTAAAAGTGTCAACACAAGGTTGGTGAGTTCACAAGTTATATAAAAATAAATCGTTTAGCTTTTGCGTTCAACGTTACAGCGTTTTGCGTTAAGCGTTTTGCGTAACCACGTTACGGCGTTTTGCGTTACCAGATAGTGTTATGTCAAATTATATATCGATAGGTAGCTAATCTATACAACAAGTATTACTAAGTGTTCGACACCGAAGCTGACTCGTTTAGTAAGTGCCTTGTCACCAGGTCCTCCAGACCATGGTACGTGTTAGCCAAAATTACACCCGCTCGACCTCCAGTCGAGTTTAGCGTTGGGTGGGGTTTGTCAAACCCAGTAGTACTACTCAACAGTGACTCGCTATTCTAAATATTAACCGGTTCGATGTGTAGGACTTCAAATATTTCGTTTGCCACTTAGCCTTTACAAGTGATATATAATTTATAACAAAATCTTAAATGCGTTGTGGAGTATGTTATCTCCCCCAAGTGAAAAGCGTTTGAAAACAGTTTAAAGAGGGGAAAGTGAAACTCACTGTTTGCGAAGAATTTCCCAACCTAAATCACCAAGATGCGCGTCACCGAAAAACTCTCTCTAGCGTTCTTCCTAGCACCTAGTTCTTGGATTAAACACTTGATTTCTTGATGTATGTGTGTGTGGAAGTCGACGGCAGCAAGGAGCAAAGGGGAGGGGGGGGCGATCGGGTTGGGATTAATAATAATAGTTAGGGTTTAATTTTTAAGGTTATATTTATAGACACACAAGTTACACTCAAGTCCCTCTACTTTCAAGTGTTGTTTTTTTAACTTAACTAACTTAGTTCTTGTTTCTTGTTTAGCATTACACACAATATAATCAAGTAACACATATGTTAACACATAATTATCACATAATTATTATGTTGACGTTTTTCGTTTATTCCTCAATCGTTTGCGTCAACTTGTTTGCGTTTCGGTGCAAATCCCGAAAGACTACACATGTAGTAAGTGTTAAGCGTCATTTAAACCCTAGTTTAAATGTAATGAAGTGTGCGTTAAAGATTTAATGATCTCAAGTTTGAATTGACGGAGTTGAGTTAACGGAGTTAACCTGAAATTGACGATTGTCACATCATTCCCATGTTAAAGAATTTTCGTCCCGAAAATTTGAGTCAAGTCGTGATGAGTGTCTGAAAGAGTAAAAAAAAAATTTCAGTTTGTCATATCATCCCCTAGTAGAAAGAAATTTCGTCCCGAAATTTAATTCATACCTCCGGTGATGTCTGACGGTTTGCCGGGTTTCGCGGTTTTCTGTGTTTGGTTAGCCCTTCAAAAAGGTGAGGATACTTTTTCATCATTTGATCCTCGCGTTCCCACGTGAACTCCGGTCCACGTCTCGAGTTCCAACGAACCTTAACGATTGGTATTTTGCTGTGTTTGAGCGTTTTGGTTTCCCAATCCAAAACCTCGACTGTTTCCTCAATGAAACGTAACTGTTCATCAACCTGCAGTTCCTCCAAAGGGACTACTTGGGTTTCATCAGATAGGCATTTCTTCAAATTTGATACGTGGAATACATCGTGTACGCCACTGAGTTCTGTTGGTAGGTCCAGTCGTTACGCCACCGGACCAATGCGCTCAGTTATCCGGTACGGGCAAACATACCGTGGGTTAAGTTTGTTTCGCTTCCCAAAGCGAACCACACCTTTCCAAGGTGAGACTTTGAGTAACACTCGATCGTTCACTTGAAATTCGAGAGGTTTTCGGCGCTTGTCGGCGTAACTCTTTTGGCGGTCTCGTGCTGCTGCCATGCGATTTCGGATTTGAACAATCTTTTCTGAAGTTTCGAGTACCAGTTCTGGACCAGTGATTTGACTGTCACCCACCTCTGCCCAGCAGAGTGGTGATCGACACTTCCGTCTGTACAGCGCTTCAAACGGCGCTGCCTTGATACTTGCGTGGTAGCTGTTATTATATGAAAACTCTACCAAGGGTAAGTGAGGTTCCCAACTTTTTCCGAAATCCAATACGCAGGCACGCAACATATCTTCCAGGGTCTGAATAGTTTGCTCACTTTGCCCATCCGTCTGAGGATGGTCTGCTGTGCTCATATCGAGACGGGTGCCTAGTGCGCTTTGCAGTGACTTCCAAAAGTGCGAAGTGAAACAAGTATCTCGATCGAAAATGATTGAGACAGGCACTCCGTGTCTAGACACCACTTCTTTCATGTAAACACGAGTTAGTCTTTCCATTTTGTCCGTTTCTTTAATCGCTAGGAAGTGTGCCGACTTAGTCAACCGGTCAACGATCACCCAGATGGTATCGCATCCCGTCGGTGTCTTAGGTAAACCCGTAATAAAATCCATTGAGATGTGTTCCCATTTCCACGTTGGGAGTTTCGGTTGTTGCAACAGACCAGATGGTTTCTGGTATTCTATCTTGACTCTGGCACAAGTCAAGCATTTGCTCACGTAGGTGGCAATGTCGGCTTTCATGTTCGGCCACCAGTAAAGTGCCTTTAAATCATGATACATTTTATCTGAGCCAGGGTGGATAGAATATCGGGACTTGTGAGCTTCGTCCATCACTAGAGTTCTCAACTCTCCGTATCGTGGAACCCAAATCCGGTTCTCAAAATATCGGACCCCGTCCGATCTGGTTTCAAGTTGCTTGTTCTTGCCCCGCATGAGTTCTGATGGGAGATTATCATCTTTCAAAGCTTCAAATTGCACATCGCGAATCTGATCGGGTAAGCTGGCATGAATCGTGAGTTGCAATGCTCGCACTCGTCTGGGTTTATCTGTTTCTTTTCTGCTGAGGGCGTCGGCCACTACATTGGCCTTGCCAGGGTGATACTTGATGGCACAATCATAATCTTTAAGCAGCTCGACCCAACGACGCTGTCGCATGTTCAGCTCCTTCTGATCGTAGATATGTTGGAGACTCTTGTGGTCGGTGTAAATTGTAAACTTGGTACCGTACAAGTAATGCCTCCATATCTTAAGAGCAAACACCACAGCTCCAAGTTCCAAATCATGGGTCGTGTAGTTCTTCTCGTGAACCCGTAGTTGTCGAGAGGCGTAGGCTAACCTTCTCGAGTTGCATCAGCACACAACCGAGACCTTGTATAGATGCGTCACAGTGTACCTCAAAATTTTCCGTTCCCTCGGGGAGGGCTAAAATAGGGGTGCTGCAGAGTTTGGTTTTCAATAGTTGAAAAGCGGATTCTTGCGCGTCACCCCAATTGTACTTAGTGCCCTTGTGAGTCAAAGCGGTGAGGGGTTGAGCAATCTTTGAAAATCCCTCGATGAAACGCCGGTAGTAGCCGGCCAGTCCTAGGAATTGTCGCACCTCAGTCGGAGTCTTAGGTGCTTCCCAGTTTTTGATGGCCACTACCTTACCGGGATCGACATGGATACCATTCTCGTTGATCACATGTCCTAAAAAGTGAACCTCGCGAAGCCAAAATTCACATTTTGAGAGTTTAGCATACAGTTGTTCCTTCTTCAATAGTTCCAGAATTACCCTTAAGTGCTCTTCGTGGTCAGTCTCGTTCTTGGAGTAGACGAGAATATCATCGATGAAAACAATCACAAACTTGTCGAGGTACGCCTTGCATACTCGATTCATGAGATCCATAAATACGGCTGGTTCGTTGGTTAGGCCAAAAGGCATAACCGAAAACTCGTAGTGACCATACCATGTTCTGAAAGCCGTCTTTGAGATATCTTCTTCGCGCACTCTTAGTTGGTGATAACCAGATCGCAGATCGATCTTCGAGTAGTAACTCGATCCTTGAAGCTGGTCAAACAAATCATCAATTCGGGGTAAAGGATAACTGTTCTTGACCTTCACCTTGTTCAACTCCCGGTAGTCGATACACATGCGGAAAGTCCCGTCTTTCTTTCGGACAAACAAGACAGGGGCTCCCCATGGCGATGAGCTAGGTCGGATAAAACCCTTATCCAACAAATCTTGCAACTGAGTGGACAACTCCTGAAGTTCCGCCGGTGCGAGCCGATACGGGGCTTGTGCTATGGGTGCTGCACCGGGTGTCAACTCGATTTGGAATTCGACTTGACGAATAGGAGGGAGTCCGGGCAAATCCTCCGGGAAAACTTCTGGGAAGTCTCGCACAACAGGTATATCTTCAATTCGTTTCTCCTCTGTGGGTTTCTTAACAATCTGCGCCAAAATTGCCGGATGACCCTTTCGTAGATACTTTTGCGCCTTCATAAGGGTAATGACGCTGGTGGTCATGCCGCTTCTCTCGCCTCGGACCGAAATGATCTCGCCGGAAGGGGTAGTAATATGGACTATCTTATCATGGCATATAATCTCCGCTCGGTTCTTGGATAACCAGTCCATGCCGACAACGACATCGAAACTACTAAGCGTAAAAGGAATAAGGTCGATATCAAAGATATGACCTGACAGTTTTAACTTACATCCCGCAAGTACATGAGTCGTTACTATAGTCTTACCGTCAGCTAATTCAACAGGAAACTTAGCATCTAACGGAATTGGAGTTACGTCTAAGAGTTGACTAAAGGATTTCGACACAAAACTCCTATCAGCTCCGGTGTCAAACAATACAGAAGCAAAACAATCGTTTACAGGGAACTTACCAGTCACCACGTGCGGATCATTGCGGGCTTGACCCGACCCAATCACAAACACTCTTCCCTTGCCAGTGCTTCCACCATTACTGCCACTTCCATTACCCCCATTGTTGTCATTCTGTTTCAGCTTGGGGCAATCTTTTCTGAAATGACCTTCCTGCCCACATTCAAAGCATCCTTTCGTTGTCATAGGTGGCTTAGGAGCACCCTTTTCCGCAAGGTCTCCTCTACATTCTTTCGCTTGGTGACCCATCTTTCCGCATCTCTGACACTTGGCACGGTCACACTGGCCAACATGATGATAATTGCACCTGTTGCACTTCGGGTATTTCCCAGCATACCCGCTCGAAACCTGCCCGCTACCGTTGTTGTTGTTGTGATTCTGAGTGTTAAAGCTCCGAGTGAATTCGGGCTTACGGTAGTGCTGTTGCGGTGGGAGGTTCGAGGACGAAGATCTGGTGTTGTCAAACTTCCTCTTCCCACTGTTCGGGTTGCTGTTGCTGTTGTTGTCATGACTCGGGTTGTCACGGGCTTTAACGGTCGAACCCTTAGGCGGTAACGCACCTTGGGTCACAGCCTGATCCGTCAGCTTGTGAGCTAAACGGATCGCTTGTTGTATCGTGGCTGGTCTGGAAGACGTCACCATGCCCTGAATCTGCGGTGCTAATCCATCAATGTACATTTCTATCCTCTTGCTCGGCGGATCCACCATCCGCGGACACATCACAGCCAACTCGTGCGAACGAGTAGTGTAGGCTTCGATTTCCGAACCCACCATTTTCAGCGACCAAAATTCTGAATCTAACTTTGAAATCTCTTCTCTCGGACAATACTCCTCTCGCATCATATTTTTGAACTCCTCCCAGTTCATCGCATTAGCCAGTTCCAATCCAAGGATCTGGACGTTCGAATTCCACCAAGTGAGGGCGGAATCCTCAAGCGTCCCAGCAGCGAATTTGACCCTACTGTCAGGGGGACAATTACACATCTCAAAGGCCGACTCAGCCTTCTCAGCCCAACGCAGGAAGCCTATAGCTCCTTCAGTGCCCTTAAACGTACTGGGCTTGCAGTCAAGGTAGTTCTTGAAGGTACACGTTCCACTCGGACCTCCAGCTTGATTCTGAACGTGTGCGGCTAAAGCGGCCGCTGCATGGTCGTTCAGCAGAGTTTGGAGTTCAGCTGCAGTCAAGTTGATGTTACCACGTCCTTGTCCAGTGTTTCTTCCAGCCATTTCCTAGAATCACAGTATAAAATGTTAAACATGAATTTTTCTTTCATATACAACACGTCATACATGTAATAAAAGATAGGTAAGAAAGAAATAAGAAACAACATCACATCACAACCACATATTAGTCTAAATAAAAATTCATGATTAAAACCATTGTATTCGCTACAAAGTATTTCCAATCAATCCTTAAAATCATAGAAAAATAATAGTTCGGATGGAGACAACCCCTCCATCTAAGTGTCATTATCACTAGATGTCGTCATCTGAGGACACCTCCGAGTGTGCCTCCTCCTCAGCCGGTTCTTCCTCCGGTTCTTCTTCGGGATCCTCCTCAGGCTCCTCTTCGGGATCTTCTTCAGGTTCGGCCTCAGGATCGGCCTCAGGTTCGGCTGCGTTCTGAGCAAGTTGCATTTGCAAAACATCGCAACGCTCCAACGCTATCTCAGTTCGGGTCCTTGCTTCTTGGAGTTGCTCTTGCAAGTCTATCATCTCGGCTTGCATCTTCATCATAACCTTCATTTGCTGATCAGTAGCCTCTCGCATTTCCTTCATTGCCGCTGCCATGCGGGCAATCTCCTCCTTAGTCTTGGTTCCGTCTTTTAACACTCAGGAAATGTTCTCCCTCGTATAGCGCATGTAACCCACGTCACGCTCCAAGCATGAAACAACAGCTGCGAGAACTCTCTCTACAGGTTCGGTTATGGGTGGTAGGGTGTTGGGATAAGCAGGGTGGTTCGGGTGAGGTAACGGGGGAACTTGCTCGCGATAGACTATACGTCTGATCATGTTAGGGTACCAATCCCAGCTAACGTCGTTTTCGTAAATGCCTCCGGATAGGCGGTACCTCTTTGGTGCGGGAGCTTCGAGTTCCGGGACTACTCGGGGTGGTGAGGCGGTAGGTAGCTGCGGTTCCTTCCCATGAGCATGCGTCATCGAATCGGATGATGATGAGGGTGGCGTCGACATTCCTACAGGTAAGCCGTGTATGCGCGCGCGTATGAGTGAAAGAGGTAAAGAGATAAGATTACAAGACTACACAAACCTATGCAGTGCATATCATTATAACTAATGGGTCGTCACGGTTATAGTCTAGTATGCATGCAGCTTCTAGTTCGCTATAACCAATGGCTCTGATACCAATCTATCACACCCTCAAAATCCACTAACGGAGTTTTTACCGTCAGAGGGTGTGAACTGGCAGGATCGGAATCATCAGTTATAATCAAACCATAAAATAAAGTTTCAAAACCATGAAAACGATTTCGAGTAATTAAATGCAGAAGCGTAAAAACCTTTAATCAAAAGTTGCGTCACGCAGGACGACTTAAAACCAATGATAACCGTTTTAAAATAGTTTGCATAACAAAAGCGTTTTCAAGCAATGCATGATCCTATACCGCGCGCCCGTCTCGGCTACCTGAGAATAACATACTAAAAGTGTCAACACAAGGTTGGTGAGTTCACAAGTTATATAAAAATAAATCGTTTAGAGTTTGCGTTCAGCGTTACAGCGTTTTGCGTTAAGCGTTTTGCGTAACCACGTTACGGCGTTTTGCGTTACCAGATAGTGTTATGTCAAATTATATATTGATAGGTAGCTAATCTATACAACAAGTATTACTAAGTGTTCGACACCGAAGCTGACTCGTTTAGTAAGTGCCTTGTCACCAGGTCCTCCAGACCATGGTACGTGTTAGCCAAAATTACACCCGCTCGACCTCCAGTCGAGTTTAGCGTTGAGTGGGGTTTGTCAAACCCAGTAGTACTACTCAACAGTGACTCGCTATTCTAAATATTAACCGGTTCGATGTGTAGGACTTCAAATATTTCGTTTGCCACTTAGCCTTTACAAGTGATATATAATTTATAACAAAATCTTAAATGCGTTGTGGAGTATGTTATCTCCCCCAAGTGAAAAGCGTTTGAAAACAGTTTAAAGAGGGGAAAGTGAAACTCACTGTTTGCGAAGAATTTCCCAACCTAAATCACCAAGATGCGCGTCACCGAAAAACTCTCTCTAGCGTTCTTCCTAGCACCTAGTTCTTGGATTAAACACTTGATTTCTTGATGTATGTGTGTGTGGAAGTCGACGGCAGCAAGGAGCAAAGGGGAGGGGGGGCCGATCGGGTTGGGATTAATAATAATAATAATAGTTAGGGTTTAATTTTTAAGGTTATATTTATAGACACACAAGTTACACTCAAGTCCCTCTACTTTCAAGTGTTGTTTTTTTAACTTAACTAACTTAGTTCTTGTTTCTTGTTTAGCATTACACACAATATAATCAAGTAACACATATGTTAACACATAATTATCACATAATTATTATGTTGACGTTTTTCGTTTATTCCTCAATCGTTTGCGTCAACTTGTTTGCGTTTCGGTGCAAATCCCGAAAGACTACACATGTAGTAAGTGTTAAGCGTCATTTAAACCCTAGTTTAAATGTAATGAAGTGTGCGTTAAAGATTTAACGATCTTAAGTTTGAATTGACGGAGTTGAGTTAACGGAGTTAACCTGAAATTGACGATTGTCACATTAAGTGTGTGGAATAGCTAAAAGAAAATAAAAATGTGAAGAAAATTGTAAAATAAAGCAAGAAAAACAATTTATTCTTCACGTCCAGGATTACGTCCTGGATCATTGGATAGGAATCCAAAGATGAAGAGAGAAATAAAGAATACTACTACTATGTAAATGAAAAGTTTGAGAGTAAGCATTACACAACCTCCAAGATCATTTTTTGAAAAAGAAAAACAAGAGAAAAGAAAAGATAATAGATCCTCCATTTTTATATCACATATCTTATTTTGACACCAAGAAATGAATTCTAAAATAGAAAAGAATGTTCAGAAATTCAAATGAAGTTGTGAAGTTGAAATTTTTCAAAAGAATCTTTGATTACCAGAAATCACTGTCATACCCCCCAATTAGATGTTGTAAGCGACCCTAAGCTAATAAGGTATTTCGCCGGAAAGGAAAAAGGATTAAAATCGGGAAATGGAGCGAGCCGGATTTCTCACGGCTATTCGATCATTTCAATGTTTGAATTGAAGGTTCATACTGTCAGACTTATTTGATCTTATCAAATGTTATCATTTTTCTCGAATAAATCATGAATTCTATAAGATACTATTAAAGATCTTATCGAAAACTTACAGTAGCTTGCCAAACAAAGGCTAAAAGAAAAAAGAACAGGGGTATTACTGGCATAACATCTATGATTGGATTCAAAAAAGCATAGGCTTCGGGCAATTTGGTGAAGAAAAGACTACTCGGATAAAGGGCAGAATTAAGACAGATCAAACTAAAGATATTAAGCATAACAGACATTTTTTTCGTCGAGATAATTGCATTTTGATTGAGTTATTGATATAAGGAAAAATGAAGAAAGTAAGGTAGACAGAAAAATCCTTCTTTTACCACTCAATCAAAAATCCTCCAACTCTCAAAGGAGACTAGAAGAAATCATACTTTCATACAATATCTTAATTGAATAATATGTAATGATCAATAAATTAAGTTGAATTCTAGATATACACATGTCAAAATCCTAGCAACGAATCTATAATATCTATAATAAATTCTATAAAGAAGAAAGGTTTTCTATAGATAGTTGGACTGGAATTGACGAACACTTAATACCAATATTATTCTTTATTAGTATTAGTGTCCAATAAAAATAGAAATGGGGCGTAGCCAAGCGGTAAGGCAACGGGTTTTGGTCCCGCTATTTGGAGGTTCAAATCCTTCCGTCCCAGAGCATATCCCCTGTACCCGAATACTTCTTTTTTGTTCAACAAGGTTCTGTTTCACGGTCTAATATTGGATAGAATAGTATTCCTCTTTCTTTTTTTTATTTTGAATGATTCATTTCGGAATCATATCTGAATTTTTCATAAACTGAACTAAATCGAGTTCAAATGACATGCAAACCCTTTTGATAAAGATAAGATGAGATACATATAAAAGAGGAAGTGCTTAGCCTATAGGTATGTATTGTTATCCTATTTCAGTGACAAAAAGTCTTTCTATTTTTGAGAAAAAGGGTTTTCATACTTACTTAAAAAATGAAAATTTAAATATTTAACAATTATATTTATTTTCATTGTTCGATCTATTTAGATTATTTGCTTTACATCATTGAGAATTCCATTTGAAAAGAAAAAATGATCTTTATTATGATAATCAAATGGAGTCTTTACTGTAAAACTTGGCTCAAATCATGATATAGAAGTAAGAAACTTTTTCAAGTATAAAGATTTGTAATGATTCTTTATGGATTGAATCTTTGGGAAGTTTTGGGAAGTTGGAATTAGTAAGTCTATCTTATTGAGTCACTTGAAGAGGCAGAGTCAAATAGAATTTATTTATTTAGAATTTCTTTATTCGTGTGATTTCTGTTAGTTATGTTATTTCTCTATTTAGATTTCTGGATATTTCTGTTAGACATTTTTTGAGATAGAGATTTATATCAAAATGTTCCATTCATACAAAAAAGCCGGGGTCTTGCTAATATTTATTCATAAAAATATTGATTATCTATGTAGCTGTAGCTAAGAAAAAAGAGAAATAACTATGTCTCTGTACTGACTGAACCAATGACTATTCATGATTCCATAATTGAATCAATTCCATACCGGTTCAAAATTAGAGGAATGTTACGGTAAAACTTCGTTTAAAACGATATGGTAGAAAGCAACATGCGATTTGAAGGACACGATCCGTTGTGGATTCTTATTCTTACATCCACCATTTTATATAGGAATGAAGGTGCTCTTGGCTCGACGTCGTTTTTCTATTCGACTAGAACCCTTCTTTTTTTATTGGGTTGTAATTGTAATGTAAATAGTTTGCGATGGAGCTCGAGTAGAAAGTATTGATTAATTTCTCAGGGGCAACGATCTAGGGTTAATACCAATCAATAAATTGGAACAACTTCGTAAGTATATCTTCGATATAGAAATCGAAAGGATCCGATTCGAGCAAATTTTAAACAAATTTGAAAATCCAAAAATTTTTGTTTGAACGGCTAAAATTTTTCGATTCACGGTGTATCGTGCACGAATAAACCATCGGTATGATTCTTTGGTAGAAAGAAATCACAAAAAGGGGTATGTTGCTACCATTTTGAAAGGGTTAAGAAGCACCGAAGTAATGTCTAAACCCAATGATTTAAAACCAAAATAAAGGATCCCAGAACAAGGAAACGCCACTTAAATTGTCTCACGGATCCAAATAAAGAATCCAAATCTATTTTAAACGAGACGAAAAAGGGAGGGTTAAAGACCACTCAAAAAATAAAAATATTAATATCTTTAAGATATTTTAGAATTCTTGAACTTGAGTTATGAGTACAAATGATTTTTTTTCAGGAAGAAAGCTAAAAAAATCAGGAAGAAAGCTAAAAAAAATGACTATGAGTTAAATTATAGACTAATTTTTTTATGGAGTCCTTTCCTATTTATTCTAATTTTATCCATAGACAAAACTTCTAATCATTTTTTCTCGAGACGTACGAGGAGAAAGCTTCTTATACGGTTTTGGGGGGTTTCTTTTTCATCTACATCTATCCCGATGAGCTGTCTATCGAATCGTTGCAATTGATGTTCGATCCCTAAGAGAAGGAAGAGATCTTCGGAAAGTGGGTTTTTATGATCCTATCAAGAATCCAACTTATTTAAACGTTCCCGCTATTCTCTATTTCCTTGAAAAAGGCGCTCAGCCTACAGGAACTGTTCAGGATATTTTAAAAAAGGGAGAGGTTTTTAAGGAACTTTGCTATAATCAAATGAAATTCAATTAAATTAAGGAAATAAAAACTAAGGATAGGATAGTGATTTCTATATCATTTTGGATATCTTTTCTATACTATGCTTTTTTATTTCCTTATTTTTTTTCTTGCTCTACTAATTTTCTTGCTATCTTCGTTTCTATTTATCATTGCTTTTATATAATCTTTTTCTAAGTAAACCTTGTTTGGTGGATCCTTACAAATATAGAAAATTCTGACATTACCTGCAGTTTTCATTCGAACTCTAATACCAAGTAAGAAACAAGGAATCGAAGTTCGTTATTTGACTTATTATATATGGATTCAATACACTATTGATTGCATAAATCCTTTTTCAACTTTATCTTTATTTATTCTCCACCTAAACTAAAAATTTTAGTATATATGCATATTCAGTGCCAATCCAACACAAGTTTTTTTTTTTCCTTTTTTTCAATTTGAGTTCTTGTACTTTTTCCATCGTATTATTTTATTAACCTTTATATTGACAATATTGTATCGAACAAATATAATTCATCGTGATAAGCAGCTCTATTTATTTCTGTCCCATAGGTTTTATGTTTGATTTTTTACCTGTTGATTCAAATGATGGGTTCGTTGGATTAGCTTTGTTACTTGGATTTTTGGTTGGTGGATAACCTAGAAATAGGTGATAGTCCAGCATTTTTTACATTTCTTTCTTTTGATTTATTTCTTTTTTGGGAAATTTTTTCGTAGATTACGTAGATTTATGGTTTGATTTAATCATTTTTTTATTCTGTTTATTCTGATTGTATCTACATATCCTTTTTCTATGTGGGTTGCTAACTCAATGGTAGAGTACTCGACTTTTAAGTGCGGCTAGGATCATTTACACATTTAGATGAAGCGAAGGATTCATCCATACCATCGGTAAAGTTTGGAAGACCATGACTAATCCTCAAAGGGAATGAATGGAAAAAATAGCATGTCGTATCAATTAAGAGTTCTGAGAATATTTTATTCTTTCCGGCTCAAGACAAAGCCTTCGTTTAAATTATTCAAAGGGGCAAATAGAAGTCAATTTTAAGTTGGGTCGAATTAATAAATGGATAGGGCCCCATGGCTTCAATTAATTTCATTTTGATTATAGGGAAAGAAAAAGCAACGAGCTTCCGTTCTTAATTTGAATGATTACCCGATCTAATTAGACGTTAAAAAAATATTAGTGCCCAATACGGGAAGGCTTTCTCCCAGGAATGTATTCTTGATTTTTTAATGAATCCTAAATATTACCATCCTCCATTCCATAATGGAGAAGTATGTATATAAGAAACAGTATATTGATAAAAAAATTTCCAAAATCAAAAGAGCGATTGGGTTGAAAAAAGTAAAGGATTTCTAATCATCTTGTTATCCTATAATGAAAACAAAGGAAAAAGATAGGATAGAGAATCTGTTGAGAATTTTATCTGTATCCGAGGTATCTATTCGGTTTGTACTATAATACCTTGTTTTGACTGTATCGCACTATGTATCATTTATAACCCCCAAAATCCTCTACCCTTAATTTAATTTAAATCAAATTTCAAATGGATAAATTCCAAAGCTATTTAGGGCTAGATAGATCTCACTACTTCTTTTATCCCCATATCTTTCAGGAGTATATTTATGTACTTGCTCACGATCATGGTTTAAATGGATCGATTTTGTTGGAAAATGCAGGTTATGACAATAAATCCAGTTTACTAATTGTGAAATGTTTAATCATTCGAATGTATCAACAGAATCATTTTATTCTTTATGTTAATGATTCTAAACAGACTCCATTTTTGGGGCACAACAAGAGTTTTTATTCGCAAGTAATGTCAGAGGTTTCTTCAACCATTATGGAAATTCCATTGTCTCTGCGATTAATATCTTCCCTAGAAAGGAAAGGGGTAGTGAAATCCGATAATTTACGATCAATTCATTCAATATTTTCCTTTTAGAGGACAACTTTTCACATTTAAATTATGTATTAGATATACTAATACCTTACCCAGCTCATCTGGAAATCTTGGTTCAGGCTCTTTGCTATTGGATAAAAGATGCTTCCTCTTTGCATTTATTAAGATTCTTTCTTCATGAGTGTCATAATTGGGATAGTATTATTACTTCAAATTCAAAGAAAGCCAGTTCTTTTTTTTCAAAAAGAAATCATCCACTATTCTTCTTCCTATATACTTCTTATGTATGTGAATATGAATCTGGCTTCCTCTTTCTCCGTAACCAATCTTCTCACTTACGATCAATATCTTCTGGAGCCCTTATTGAACGAATATATTTCTATGGAAAAATAGAGCATTTTGCAGAAGTCTTTGCCAGGGCTTTTCAAGTTAATTTATGGTTGTTCAAAGATTCTTTCATGCATTATGTTAGGTATCAAGGAAAAGCAATTCTTGCTTCAAAAGGGACATTTCTTTTGATGACTAAATGGAAATATTACTTTGTCAATTTCTGGAAATCTTATTTTTGCCTGTGGTCTCACCCAGGAAGGATTTATATAAAAATAAACCAATTATCCAACCATTCCCTTGACTTTCTGGGTTATCGTTCAAGTGTGCGGCTAAAGCCTTCAATGGTACGTGGTCAAATGCTAGAAAATACATTTTTAATCGATAATGATATTAAGAAGTTTGATAGTATTGTTCCAATTATGCCTCTGGTTGGATCATTGGCTAATCGAAATTTTGTAACGCATTGCGCCATCCTATTGGTAAGGCGATTTGGGCCGATTTCTCAGATTCTGATATTATTGAGCGCTTTGGCCGTATATACAGAAATCTTTCTCATTATCATAGTGGATCTTCAAAAAAAAGAGTTTGTATCTAGTAAAATATATACTTAGACTTTCTTGTGCTAGAACTTTAGCTCGTAAGCATAAAAGTACTGTACGTGCTTTTTTGAAAAGATTCGGTTCGCAATTATTGGAAGAATTCTTTACAGAAGAAGAACAAGTTTTTTCCTTGACCTTTCCAAGAGTTGCTTCTATTTCGCGAAGGTTATCTAGAAGGCGGATTTGGTATTTGGATATTGTTTGTATCAATGATTTGGCCAATCATGCGTTATGAAACGTTGTAAATCAAAATTTGATCACTAAATATTCTAATACTAATAAAGAATTCAATAATGAAATGAAAAGCTAAAAAAAGGGATGTATTTCTATTCTGAAATGTTGATGTAGTATGTAGTAAGGATTAACTCAACTGAGTATTCAATCTTTTCTTGTCTAATGAAAGAACTAAGTTTTAGATGTATACAGAGGGAAAGCCGTGTGCAATGAAAAATGCAAGCACGGCTTGGGGAGCGATTTTTACTGATTTAACAAAGAAATTATCTACTCCATCCGACTAGTTCCGGGTTCGAATCCCGGGCAACCCATTGTCATAGTTCAATTCTATTATATGTATAGTTTTTTTCGAACCTTTTTTATTAAAAAAATGGAAATATATCCATTGGTTGACACGCGCATATAAGTCATGTTATACTGTTGAATAACAAGTCTTTGGTTTTCCATTTGAAAATTCATGTGCTTGGGAGTCCCTGATAATTAAATAAACCAAG
>NW_027506386.1:0-5000 GCF_021521415.1 Bidens hawaiensis | reverse complement strand
TTCAAGATAATTACTTATTTACAAAATACCGTCTCAATTCATCCTATTTCATTAGATTCGGGATGTGATATGGTTCCGAAGGATGAACCGGATATGGATAGTTCCAACAAGATTTCATTCTTGAACAAAAATCCATTTTTTTATTTATTTCATCTATTCCATGACCGGAACAGGGGAGGCTACACGTTACACCACGATTTTGAATCAGAAGAGAGATTTCAAGAAATGGCAGATTTATTCACTCTATCAATAACCGAGCCGGATCTGGTGTATCATAAGAGATTTGCCTTTTCTATTGATTCCTATGGATTGGATCCAAAACAATTCTTGAATGGGGTATTCAACTCCAGGTATGAATGGAAAACAACATCTTTATTGGTTTTATTGGTTCTATTTCATATTTTTTATGAAGAGATGAATCTTTTTATCTAAGGATCAGAAAAAAAGGGTCCGGATCTCCTGCGGGAATGATTTGGAAGAGCCAAAACCAAAAATAGTGGCATTTGCTAGCAACAACATAATGGAGGCAGTCAATCAATATAGATTGATCCGAAATCTGATTCAAATCCAACATAGCACCCATAGGTACATAAGAAATGTATTGAATCGATTCTTTTTAATGAATAGATCCGGTCGCAACTTCGAATATGGAATTCAAAGGGATCAAATAAGAAAGGAGACTCTGAATCATAGAACTCTAATGAAATATACGATCAACCAACATTTATCGAATTTGAAAAAGAGTCAGAAGAGATGGTTCGATCCTCTTATTTTTTTTTCTCGAACCGAGAGATCCATGAATCGGGATCCTGATGCATATAGATACAAATGGTCCACTGGGAGCAATAATTTCCAGAAACATTTGGAACATTTCGTGAGCCGTTTTCAAGTAGTGTTCGATCGATTACGTATTAATCCATATTCGATTGATTGGTCTGAGGTTATCGACAAAAAAGATTTTTCTAAGCCACTTCGTTTCTTTTTGTCCAAGTTGCTTCTTTTTTTGTCTAACTCACTTCCTTTTTTGTTTGTCAGTTTCGGGAATATCCCCATTCATAGGTCCGAGATCTACATCTATGAATTGAAAGGTCCGAACGATCCACAGTTTTTAGAATCAATAGGTCTTCAAATCGTTCATTTGAAAAAATTCAAACCACCTTCTTATTGGATGATCGTGAGACTTGCCAAAAATCGAAATTCTTGATCAATGGAGGAACAATATCACCATTTTTGTTCAATAAGATACCAAAGTGGATGATTGACTCATTCCATACTAGAAAGAATCGCAGGAAATCCTTTGATAACACGGATTCCTATTTCTCAATATTCCACGATCAATACAATTGGCTGAATCCCGTGAAATCATTTCATAGAAAGTTCATTGAGATCTTCTTTTTATAAAGGAAATAAACTTCAATTCTTGAATAATCCACATCACTGCTACTTCTATTGTAACAAAAGATTCCCCTTTTATGTGAAAAAGGGCCGTATCAATAATTATGATTTTACGTATGGACAATTCCTCAATATCTTGTTCATTCACAACAAAATATTTTCTTTGTGCGTCGGTAAAAAAAAACATGCTTTTTGGGGGAGAGATACTATTTCAGCAATCAAGTCACAGGTATCTAACATATTCATACCTAAGGCTTTTCCACAAAGTGGTGACGAAACGTATAACTTGTACAAATCTTTCCATTTTCCAACTCGATCCAATCCATTCGTTAGTAGAGCTATTTACTCGATCGCAGACATTTCTGGAACACCTCTAACAGAAGGAAAAATAGTCAATTTTGAAAGAACTTATTGTCAACCTCTTTCAGATATGAATCTATCTGATTCAGAAGGGAAGAACTTGTATCAGTATCTCAATTTCAATTCAAACATGGGTTTGATTCACACTCCATGTTCTGAGAAATCTTTACCATCCGAAAAGAGGAAAAAAAGGAGTCTTTGTCTAAAGAAATGCGTTGAGAAAGGGCAGATGTATAGAACTTTTCAACGAGATAGTGCTTATTCAACTCTCTCAAAATGGAATCTATTCCAAACATATATGCCATGGTTCCTTACTTCGACAGGGTACAGATATCTAAAGTTTTTATTTTTATATACTTTTTCAGACCTATTGCCGATACTAAGTAGTAGCCAAAAATTTGTATCCATTTTTCATGATATTATGCATGGATCAAATATATCATGGCGAATTCTACAGAAAAAATTATGTCTTCCAAAATGGAATCTGATAAGTGAGATTTCGAGTAAGTGTTTCCATAATCTTCTTCTGTCCGAAGAAATGATTCATCGAAATAATGAGTCACCATTGATATCGACACATCTGACAAATGTTCGGGAGTTCCTCTATGCAATCCTTTTCCTTCTTCTTGTTGCTGCATATCTCGTTTGTACACATCTTCTCTTTGTTTTCAGGGCCTCTAGTGAGTTACAGACAGAGTTTGAAAAGGTCAAATCTTTGATGATTCCATCATCTATGATTGAGTTGCGAAAACTTCTGGATAGGTATCCTACATCTGAACCATATTCTTTCTGGTTAAAGAATCTCTTTCTAGTTGCTCTGAAACAATTAGGAGCTTCTCTAGGCGGCAACATGCTATTGGGTGGTGGTCCCGCTTTTGGGGTCAAATCAAGACGCTCTAAGAAGAAGTATTTGAATATCAATCTCATCGATCTCATAAGTATCATACCAAATCCCATCAATCGAATCACTTTTTCGAGAAATACGAGACATCTAAGTCATACAAGTAAAGAGATCTATTCATTGATAAGAAAAAGAAAAAACGTGAACGGGGACTGGATTGATGATAAAATAGAATCCTGGGTTGCAAACAGTTGATGATGAAAAAAGAGAATTCTTTGTTCAGTTCTCCACCTTAACAACAGAAAAAAGTATTGATCAAATTTTATTGAGTCTGACTCATAGTGATCATTTATCAAAGAATGACTCTGGTTATCAAATGATTGAACAACCGGGAGCAATTTACTTACGAGACTTAGTTGACATTCATAAAAAGTATCTAATGAATTATGAGTTCAATACATCCTCTTTAGCAGAAAGATGGATATTCCTTGCTCATTATCAGACAATCACTTATTCACAAACTTCGTGTGGGGCTAATAGTTTTCATTTACCATCTCATGAAAAATCCTTTTCGATCCGCTTGGCCTTATCTCTCTCTAGGGGTATTTTAGTGATAGGTTCTATAGGAACTGGACGATCTTATTTGGTCAAATACCTAGCGAAAAACTCCTATCTTCCTTTCATTGCGGTGAACAAGTTCCTGGATAAAAAGTTTCAAGGTTTTGACGATATTGATGCTAGTGACGATATCCTTGATATGGAGCCGGAACTGCTAACTAGCATGAATGCGCTAACTTTATATCACCCTTCATTTCGAATTAGCAAAAGCAATGTCTACTTGCATAATATGGATTCCAAACATTCATGATCTGGATGTGAATAAGTCAAATGACTTCTCCCTAGGTCTATTAGTGAACCTTCTCTCCAGGGATTATGAAACTAGAAATATTCTTGTTATTGCTTCGACTCATATTCCCCAAAAAGTGGATCCCGCTCTAATAGCTCCGAATAAATTAAATACGTGCATTAAGATACGAAGGCTTCTTCTTCCACAACAACGAAAGCACTTTTTCACTCTTTCATATACTAGGGGATTTCACTTGGAAAAGAAAATGTTCCATACTAATGGATTCGGGTCCATAACCATGGGTTCCAATGCACGAGATCTTGTAGCACTTACCAATGAGGCCCTATCGATTAGTATTACACAGAAGAAATCAATTATAGATACTAATACAATTAGATCCGCTCTTCATAGACGAATTTGGGATTTGCGATCCCAGATAAGATTGGTCCAGGATCATGGGATCCTTTTCTATCAGATAGGAAGGGCTGTAGCACAAAATGTACTTTTAAGTAATTGCTCCATAGATCCTATATCTGTCTACATGAAAAAGAAATCATGTAACGAAGTGGATTCTTATTTGTAGAATTGGTACTTCGAACTTGGAACGAGCATGAGAAATTAACGATTCTTCTTTATCTTTTGAGTTGTTCTGCCGGATCGGTCACTCAAGATCTTTGGTCTCTACCCGGACCCGATGAAAAAAATGGGATCATTCCTTATGGACTCGTTGAGAATGATTCTGGTCTAGTTCGTGGCCTATTAGAAGTGGAAGGCGCTCTGGTGGGATCCTCACGGACATGCAGTCAGTTTGATAAGGATCGAGTGACATTGCTTCTTCGACCCGAACCAAAGAATCCCTTAGATATGATGCAAAAAAGATCTTGTTCTATCCTTGATCAGAGATTTCTCTATGAAAAAGACGAATCGGAGTTTGAAGAGGGGGAAGGAGAAGGAGCCTTCGACCAGCAACATATAGAGGAGGATTTATTTAATCACATAGTTTGGGCTCCTAGAATATGGCGCCCTTAGGGCTTTCTATTTGATTGTATCGAAAGGCCCAATGAATTGGGATTTCCCTATTGGTCATTTCGGGGCAAGCGTTATGATGAAGAGGATGAGCTTCAAGAGAATGATTCGGAGTTCTTGCAGAATGAGCTTCAAGAGAATGATTCGGAGTTCTTGCAGAGTGAAACCATGGAGTACCAGACACGAGATAGATCTTCCAAAGAACAAGGCCTTTTTTGAATAAGCCAATTCATTGGGGACCCTGCAGATCCACTATTTTTCCTATTCAAAACTCAGCCCTTGTCTCTGTGTTTTCACATCGAGAATTATTTGCAGATGAAGAGATGTCAAAGGGGCTTCTTGCTCCCCAAAAAAATCCTCCTACATCTCTATATAAACGCTGGTTTATCAAGAAGACGCAAGAAAAGCACTTTGAATTGTTGATTAGAGATGGCTTAGAACCAATCGTTCATTATCTAATGGATCTTTCCGTTCTAATACTCTATCTGAGAGTTATCAGTATTTATCAAATCTGTTCCTATCTAACGGAAC
>NW_027506385.1:10000-81124 GCF_021521415.1 Bidens hawaiensis | reverse complement strand
ACATAAAGAACAGGTTGTAAGCAGGTAAACAACTTAGTATGGTTTTCATCGCTTCTGTGATACGGATTAGGTTCAATTAAGCTCAAAATATAAACGTACAACACATCAGAGATTGTGATGCCTCCCATCTATTCTCAAGGCTTATTTGACTTTCCCCGAGTCACCCCGAGTTGACCTCGACCCGTAGTGTCTGATTAAACCGTAAATACATCTTGATCTTTTAGAGTCTTCTACCTTTTCTCTTTCTTGCCTCTTGATTGATAAGTATAACATTGTAAGCTTCAGAAGTCTTAACAAAGAAATTTTTTTTTTTTAAGATAATTAAGATTTACATAGCTTCAAACAGTAGACTACTGCAAGTCCCAAATCTGGATCACTGCAGGTACTTGACACACTATCTTCTTGGGAATCAGAACACTCACGGGCTCGTGTATGACTGGGTAATCGCTTTTCTGCCTATCATTCGGAAAGATATATATGGAGACATACACAACTCTTAATGAGTTGTCCCATTAAATCGAGAAGATTTAGTTAGTATCACTTCTACTTTTACGCACCATAAAAAGCTACCATAACATACAATGACTGTTCTAGAGTCTTTTAGGCCTAATAACTTCACTAGTTAAGCACACAAAAATAGTTTGAGTATCACTTTCCAAGGTTGGATCAATTTTCTTAGAAACATTGTATAGAAACTTCTTACGAAGTTGTAGACTTGAAAAATTATATCATCTCCCTAAAAAAATTTAAATTCTATCGCCCGGATCAAGTCAAAGTCATCAGGTAAACGGCTATACTGAAGATCCAATGGATCAGCTGGACCGACTACATGCGAATATGCGTCCTTTTAACTAAGTATGAACGACTATTTTTCAGCGACAGAATAAAAACACATCATAAACCGCCACAATCGCTTTCTGTCATCTGGTTAATGGCTATCCTCATAATCTACTGGTAGAAGTGAGGACCAAACACATCCGAAGATATGTCCTTCAAACTGAAGCAACCGACATAATTCTAAGCGATAGTGACGTTTTTTTTTTTTTTAAATAAAAACGAAAAATACGGTTACTCGGGATTGATCATCCCATTAAGCTCAACAAGGTTTTGAAAACGAGTTCTGTCAAACGCTTTAGTAAAAAGATCAGCGAAATTATCTAACGAATCAACCTTTTCGAGCACTATTAATTTCTTCTCAGCACAATCCCGTATAAAATGATGACGAATGTCAATGTGTTTAGTTTTTCTATGTTTTACGGGATTGTTAGTTACTGAGATTGCAGCAGTGTTATCAATACAAATAGGAGTTTGAGTAAAATTCAGACCGTAATCGCGCAATTTCTGTTGTATCCAAAGAACCTGGGAGCAGCAGTTTGATGCTGCCATGTACTCTGCTTCACAGGTAGAAATAGCTACAGAGGTCTGCTTCTTGCACTACCACGAAACCAATCTTCCTCCCAGAAACTGACATCCACCGGTCGTCGACTTCTTGTTCTGATTGCAACCTCCGTAGTCAGAATCTGTATAAGCGACCAAATCCAAGTCTCCCCCTTTCGTGTACCACAATCCCAGCTTAGGCTTGCCTTTGAGATACCGCAGTATTCTCTTCACTCCCTTCATGTGAGATTCCTTTGGGCTTGCCTAAAATCGAGCACAGAGACAAACTGCAAACATAATGTCTCTAGATGCAGTTAAATACATTAAAGAACCTATGATTGCTCGATATTAGGTGGGGTCCACATCTGCATCACTGTCTGAATCAGCACCCAGCTTGTGGTTGACGCAAACCGGAGTATCAAATTGTGTGTTGTCCTCCATCTTGAAGCGTTTGAGAACATCTTGGACATATTTAGTTTGATGGATGAACATCCCCTCCTTCTTCTGATCAACCTGCAATCCTAAAAAGAAAGTTAATTCACCCATTGCACTCATTTCAAACCTTCTTTTCATGACTTCCTCAAATTCCTGACACATGGCGACTTTTGAAGCAGCAAAGATGATGTCGTCCACGTAGACTTGAACTAGGAGAAAGTCTCCCCCCTTTTTCTTGACAAACAGCATGCTGTCGATCTTTCCACTTTCGAACCCATTCTCAAGTAAGTAATCAGACAAGGTTGCTTACCAGGCACGAGGGGCCTGATGTAGTCCATATAGCGGTTTACTTAACTTGTACACGTGATCAGGAAAGTCTGGGTCAGGAAAACCTGGAGGCTGCTCAACGTACACAACCTCATCGACTTTACCATTAAGAAACGCATTTTTCACATCTAACTGGAACACCTTCAACTCATTGTGTGTAGCAAATGCCAAAAACAAACGAATCGCTTCCAATCTTGCCACAGGAGCAAACACTTCATTGTAGTCGATCCCTTCTTGCTGATTAAACCCTTTTACGACCAGCCTCGCCTTGTTCCTGATGATTATTCCTTTCTCATCTCTCTTACATTTGAAAACCCATTTGGTGCCAATCGCATGCACATTCTTCGGTTTTGCAACCAATTTCCATACCTCCATCTTCTCGAACTGGGCTAACTCTTCTTGCATGGCTTCGACCAACGAGCTATCTTTTAGAGCCATTTGATAGTTCTTTGGTTCAATCTGGCTGATGAAGCAGGTGTACAAGCACTCGTTAATGATACATGTTTCTTTAATGCTTGCGTAAACACAGGTGTGCTCATTCAAGCTTCGTCTTGTTTGTACACCGTCAGATAGATTACCTATCACGTTCTCTAAAGGGTGATTTTTGTGAACTCCAGTAGTCGGAACCGAACTGACTTGCAGATTGTCTTCCAGGTTCGAAGAGAGTTCATCAATGGGTGATTGTTGTTGAGAGTGAAATGGGTTGTAAAATTCTTCTTCAGTAGAGGCGGCAGGAGCATTAACGGCACCTGACGTGGAAGGTTGACTTTCGTCGTATCGTGGACGTTGCACATTATTTTCCTCCTCATCATACAAAATCTGTGAAGCAATTTTCTCTTCAACTTCTGCAAAATCCAAGTAAGGCATATTAAAGGATTTGAACAGTTTATCATAGTCAAAAACTTCAGCGGGTCATGTGCTGGGCATTGGTGGTTTTTAACTCGTGATGTCGGTGTTACATACCACTTCAACCTTGCTGTTCGATAAATTAAAGACTCTTTTGTTGGGTGTCCCAACAACATATCCGACTAAAATACCTTCGTCGGCTTTCTCACCAAATTTAGAGTTTGTCTTTAATATTGTACATGGGGACCCGAATGGTTCGAGACCATTCAAGTTTGGCTTTCGACCATGCATAAATTTATAACAAGTTTTATTTAGCCTTTTAACAGTTAAAACACGATTAAGGATATAACAGGCTGTGGTAACTGCTTCAGCCCAGAACACCACGGGAAGTTTAGCATCAGCCAGCATGGTTCTGGCTCCTTCAATTAGCGTCATGTTCTTCCTCTCAGCCACCCCATTTTGTTGCGGAGTATACGGGGCGCTGTACTGGTGGTCTATCCCTTTCTGTAAGCAAAACATCTCCATCTGGTAGTTTTTGAACTCTGTCCCATTATCACTCCTGATGTATTTAACCTTTCTCCCCATGATATTCTCAACCTTGGTAATCAAGTTAATTACCAACTGTACCGTCTCATCTTTTGTCTTCAGAAAGTATACCCAAGAGTATCGAGAGTAATCATCAGTTATTACCAAGCAGTATGATGTTCCACCTAGACTCTTTACATTCACGGTACCGAAGAGATCCATGTGAAGTAAGTCTAGGGTACTGACTATTGAATTAACCTTCTTGGTGTGATGAGGTTTCATGTGTTGCTTTCCCTTCTTGCACGATAAGCATTGGTCTTCAAAGTTGAAATTCTTCAAGGGAACACCGAGCACCATCCCATTCTTGACAATGTAGTTCATTTTTCGAAGATGTATATGCCCCATTCTTCGATGCCATAACTCAGACTCAGATACAGTTGCCTTTGACAAAAGACATGATTCTTCTGTTGTCATCTCAGTTGACCTCATATCCATGACGTATGTGTTCTTTTCTCTTGGAGCTTTCATCACCACCCATGCCTCTGGTATCTTGAAACCAGGATACAGAACAATTGCTTCATTTTTGGTAAAGTGCACTGTGTACTCTTTGTCACAAATCTGAGATACGCTCAACAAATTATGCTTCAACTCCTCAACAAAATTCACCTTCTCTAATTTCATTTTTCAATTTGTTACGGTTCCAATACCGGTGATTCTACCACCACTCTCTCCAGCAAAACTTACCCTACCTCCTTGAACAGGTTTCCATTCGTGTAACAAATTCTTGTTACCCGTCATGTGCCGGGAACAGCCACGTCCACAACCCACGGATTGTTTGCAGTCCTGTTCAACTGTTCCTGCAAGATTAAAGCAAAGGATTAAAATCTGGGGACCCAAGACCTACTGGTCTTGGGTCGATTAAATCTGTTAACCGGCATCCCATACCTTGGTTGTCCAAAGTCAGTTTGAGAATAATTTCTGTAAGTTCTATAAGGATACCTTCTTGAGAATTGACTATGAGGCCATCCAAACCTTAGTGGATTAACTGAATTATAATTGTTGGTTCGGTTGTTTACTGGGAAAAACTGAGATCGATTTCTTTGAAATCTTGGATTAGTCCAATGTCTGAATTTTGGAGAGTTAGCATTCTTACCATTATAGTAATTACTGTTAGTTTTATTCTCAGTTTTCGGAGGCCTCATACCTCTTAATCTCTGATTTAGAGGACAATTTGCAATTAGGTGTCCGATTTGATTGCATCTGAAACAACTCCTGTGTTCAACTTTCATCTCAATAGTTGTTTCAGATGTTGAGGTCGCATTACTATTCGTTTGTCTAACATATGGTGGGACAAATGGGTTTAGGGGAGAAATCATTTCAGTTGGCTTATATTCCTCCCCACGTTTTAGTAATATTACCTCTTCTTTTATCTCACTAGATTCGGATGTCTTGTCCGAATTTGATGAGACGGAACTAGGAACAGAAATCTTAACATTCGAAACAGGCTTACTTGTTTCGCTTTGACTAACTTCAGGTTCTTTAATCGAAACTTTGACAGGAACTGTCTGACTAATCTCATCATCAACAGATTTCTGATTACTAGGATTATACGTATAGTTATGATTATATGGTGGTGGAACTTCAGAATATCCAATTCCCCCTTTTTTAACTGGGGAACGTTGAACACTTACGATGTGATCAAGCATTGCTGAGGAGTTTCTAAATTGTTCAATTTTTCTGTTTAATTCCACCACTTTTACCTGGTAATCAGCTATCTGTTTATCCTTGTCAGCAATTAGTTTGGTTTTTTCTTCTAACACTTCATAACTAAGATCAATTACTTGTATTTTTTCAGCTAGACTTGCTTTATAACTTCTGATATCTTTTTCACTAGCTTTTATTTTTACCGAGTAACTGTTTTCTCTAGTTTTAGTGTAATGATGATCTTCTTTTAACGTTTTAAATTGAGCATCCAAACTAACAAACTGATCAGTTATTGTTTTCAATTGTTCAGACAGATTTTTGCATTGCATACAAGGGAGTTCAGAACTTACCTCAGAAAGCTGATCGTTCGCTTCTGCCATGTAAGCTTGATTTTCCCCCTTCTCCCTCTCGCTTCCTCCAATTTCGATGTTAGCTAAATTTGCCTGTTCGAAGACTTCCTCAACCTGTAGATTCCAGTTATACCCACTATTGTGTCTAGATACCATAGCCTTATTCTCACTATCTCCCCCATTCTGTTGTGCTGGCCTGGTCTGGCTGCGTTCGACTCTCTCATTTGTACATTCCTTGGCAAAGTGACCATTTTGTTGACAGTTATAGCATCGAACCTTTGAATTGTCAAACCCTGGTCTTTCACCAACGAACTTTCTACCCGTTTTCTTCATGAACCTTTTAACTCTTCTTACTATCATCGCCATCTGCCACTGCAGATCCATCTCTTCCAGATCATCAGCATCAATCTGATCATAGTATTCATCCAAAGTTGTGGGATCGACTATTTTACCTTTGATGTAATTTTCATAAGATGAAATGAAAGATGCATAGAGGGAAAACTGTTGTTCAGCTGATTTAACACTCATGGGCATCTGTGAGTATTTTTTGGTTTGAGCATTTTATGAAAAGTTACCAGTTGTGGCTTGAGGTTTTGAAGAATTATTTACTGCAGCTACGAAACATACATCACCATCCATGTTGAGAGTCACATGACCATCATAAGTTGAGTTTGAGCTTGAGTCTCCCTTTGAGTAGTAAGCAGATGATTCTGACTTTGAACTTGAACTAGAACTAAATTTTGCACCGTACATTCCCGGATCCTGAACCTGATCAGTTGGTGTCTCTTTCCAAACCATGTTTAGTTCAAAAGTTCGTAATTTATTGACTGTTGTTTCCAAATCAATATCAGAAAACTCTTTATCTTCTATCATCAAAACCGTGTACATTTCCCATTTCGGTGGAAGAGCATCAAGAAGTTTCTCTACTATCTCCTCTTCTTTGTATACAATGGAGTAATTGCTGAGTTCGGTCATCAGGTGATAATATCTTGTGATGATATCATCAAGTGATTCATTTTTCAAATATTTGAACACCGAGAATTGGGTTTTTAGTAGCTTAATTTTGGATGCACGTATCCCCACATTACCTTCATATCGATTTTCTAGCGCTTCCCATAGCTCTCTAGCGGTTTTGTATTTCCTGAAGGTGTGAAGAATCTCTTGTGGAAGAGCCATAGTGATCGCCGCATGAGCTTTACTCTCTGCCTCATACATTTTCCTTTCCTCCTCATCCATCTTACTATACTTCTTTATTTGATCACGACCCTCAAACAAGGCTGTTTGTGGAATGTATCCATCTTGTATGCACACCCACATCTTAGCATCTTGATATTTAACGTACTGTTCAAACCGATCTTTCCAAGCAACGAAATCGGTACCCTTAAGCATTTTCGGAGCCTTAGTTGCTGAACCGGCTTCAACTTCCATTTTCACTGGTTCCGTGATGTTTATCGAAGTCATCGTTGAAAGAAACACAACTCAAAACACGAGGAAAGTATAAAATAATTTTTTATTATTTTGAACAGTGCCCAGTAGGCGAAGTTAAGTATAACTTCGCTTAAGCTTAACTTCGCTAAACCTTAACTTCGCTTGCTTCTTAACTTCGCCTGATGTTAACTTCGCTTAATGACAACTTCTCTTAATTCAAGCGAACTTGTGAGACAGGCGAAGTTAATGATAACTTCAGGCGAAGTTAATGATAACTTCGCTTAAACTTATATCTTCGCCCAAACCCTACAAACAGTGGCGGCAACTTCGCCTGATGAACACAAGGTTTTTGCAGGTTTGATTTTAACCTATTGCGAGGTATGCGAAGGTGTAATGGGTTATTCTTGATGGTGGGAGATGGGTAGGACACAAAAACTCGATATTTCAACGTAAACTCGTCCCGCGAATAGTCGAACGGAACGATTTCTACAATCGTGTGATAATCTCGAACCACACAATCACGAGCAAACGCTCTGATACTAATTGTAGGTTCCCAGCCGGATCTACACGGAAATATCTCGTATTACGTAGGTGCGGAATCCCTACGTAAGACGATACGAGTGTTAGACGCGATATACGTTAAACCCAAGTACAAAGACACGTTACAATACTCAATAGACACGTTGTATTGCAACTACTTTAACACGTGATAGCCAAATCACAATTACACGTACTGAAATTCCCTCTTCAAAACAAGCCGTAGCCAAACATATATAGTTATCGACAACTTCGCCTAACATATATAGTTATCGACAACTTCGCCTAACAGACTAGGCGAAGTTGTTGATAACTTCGCTTGTCCACAAGTTCGCTTATATTAGGCTAACTTGTGAGACAAGTTAACTAAAACACCAATACAAATCAAACTAACACGATTACAGACACTAGATACTGAACTACTGACATCATGTACCAACACATGGAATTGAAGATACTAACATCTCAAGGAAATGTTACGATGTTTTAAAGACTATGTTTTGTTTAATGACTATGAATGTTTGTTAAGACAAGATTTGAAAGTTATGTTATGGTTGAAGTTTTATATTTCGCGTAAAGTTTTAGTTAACTCTGATATTTAGAACTGTGTTTATGAATAAATCCAATGTCAAAAGTGAGGCACCGGAAACGGGGCCTTACATGTCACTGTGTATATGATACGACGCTCCGGGGCAGCATAAAGATATGTGTGTTTCAAGTTGCTCAAAATTTGCAGGGATTTAATGTTAAAAAGTTGTAATTTTGGTTATAAAACACTTGATGCATGTATCATAAAAGCTTATATATATAATTTGGTGTCTGTGATTTCACATACTTGGGTCGCCGGAAAAACAAGCCTCCGGAGATGGTCAATGAAAAAGAATGGGGTTGGTGGCTTCAGCCTTTCAAGCGGGTCCGATACATTCATTTCTTGTACTTGTTTTATAAACATGGGACAATCAATATTTACGTTTTTCAATTTTTTTTTCTTTTATGATAACAAAGTATTTTGATCCACCTACCACCCAAAACTCATCAAAGAAAAAAACAGGTTTTGGGTCGATTTATACGATATGTTTAAAAAACAGGTGTGTTCAGGTTAATCTGTTTCAAAAACTTGTAGGGTTTGGGTTGACACGTTAAGTGTTTAAGAAAATTTATAACTTTTTTCTTCATTTTTTACTTTTATTTTGTAATATACATTTTTTAATTTACTATCCATTTGTAAACCTTTTCAATATATTTATAAGAAAACCTATAAATATTGTTGATTACTTCGCTAACTCTAAATTATATCATTTTGTTTTATAAAAATCTTTTAAATTATTGTGACAAATACACTTGCAATTTCCAATTCAATTCTCAAGAGCACTCTTAATGTGACATACGTCCTTTTCAAAACCCGAAAACCTGACCATTTTTAAACTTTGTTACACTTGGATCCTTTAAAAGAATGTCCTTCAAGTTATAATCATATCCCATACTTGTCGTGTTGTTTTAATATCTTTGATGGTGTTTAATTCGTTAATTTTATGCTCGAAACCAACCCAATCCAAAGTACAGTGACCATTTTTGCCAAAAACCAAACTTTTCCCCAACCTTTAAATCAGATTTTATTAAATCAATTATTTTATTTTATTAACTAATTTATTTTAAAAATCAACCAACCACATTGAATGCAAAATTGGTTGTAAGATGGTTTAATGTCTGCCATCCATGAAAACTTGTCCACTCCTTCTTGTTTATAAATACCAACATTTCTCAACATATCCAAATTCTCATCTCTTCCTTTATCTCTAATTTTTGGATTTGTGAAAACAAATTAAAATGTTCTTGCCTAAGTTGACTTTAAAAGTCAAAAAGAACAATTGCTTGCTTTTCAATCCGATTTGAGTAATGTTTTGGTATGTTTTCAGTTTGTATTAGTCTTATAAATATGTTTCATTGTTTCCTTTCTTCAATCTTTGGTTGATTAAGGTGTTTTTCAATCCTAAGACACGTCTTTGCTTATTAAAGGCTAGTATGGTCTGTTTTGGGATTTTGACTCGTTTAAAGTTCTGATTTTATATTTTTTGTTGACTCTTGGACCATAAGGATTTGTGTAATAAGATGGTACACATGTACTAAAATCACACAATGAGTAACATAATTGTTTTTCATCAAAAACCATTTCAAAACATCAAGAACATAGGTTCTAATGGTGTTTCAATTCTGGACAAAAATTTGGTCGTCAAAGATTGGGTCATAACTTAGTCATAAAGAACTAGAATGATGCGTGGCAAAATCCTATGATGAACTTCATTGAGTCTTGGTTTCAACGGTTATTTAATTTCGTTTTAATTCGTTTGTATGGCTTCACAATAACTATTTTAGTTTTAGTACTCATATCTGTACCAATTGAGAAAACCGGCGGTTTCAGCCTATCTCGAGTCATAATTTGGGGAAAGCTGCTAAATTAAAGATGTTCATAATGTTGGAATCGGTCTGCCCAAGACACATATTAGAGTTGATGTGGCTAGTACGTTATGATCCAAGTTGGGTCATACCCAATAACAAGCTAGACAAACACCACGATATTTATTTAAGATATGATCTAACAAATAAATATCAACACTTAGAATATTTGAAAATTGGATTTCTAAATATTTTCACTTGTGTAAAAAATGATTTAAATGGATAATTTATGTTATGAGAGATTTTGCGTTTTGCATATACGATGTTATATAAATGGGTTAAATAACAATATGCAAAACCTACTGCTTCTGCATTTTGCATTTACTATGTTATTTAAATGGGTTAAAAAACAATATGTAAAACCTAATGATAGCAATCAGCCCGGTAACGAATAATAATTTGAATCTGACAAAGAAATCGAATACTAACGGATACTCTTGATACATAAATTCACCACACGAGGATTCGATAGAGCAAATCTAGTCAACCCTAAGGATACAGAAACACCACCTTAGGTCTGAGTAGAGTCCAAAGATCACCACACAAGGAGCCAACTTGTGCTAGCAATGGTTTTACTGGTCACTCACGAAGGAAAGAACTAAGTAGAATAAAATTAAAACATAAATCACCACCTTTCATTCATTGATAATTGCAATACATAAAGAAACCAGAAAATAAATAGCCGACCCATGATCCTAAATAACAGGGAAAATAAACTGCTTACTACTTAAGAAGCTTAAAGTACAAGTAGATAAATCTAGGTAATTAAAATGCAAAGAAACACATGTAAAATAAATAGCTGGTGGTGAAGAACGTGGGTGAAACTTGACCCATCACCCATTTTCATGTATTGGAAACCAGCTCCGGGTTAGACCCGACCCATTTCCTACGGCTAGTAGTCGTTTGCTGAATTGGGGTCCATCATCCTCTCCATCTTTGAAGAAGTTTGTCCTCAAACTTGATGAGTCAGTATCAATATCATATAATGGGGACCTACCAAACTGAAACAAAGAGAGGGCTCGCTGATCACGACCATTGGGTGATAGGGGTAGTAGGGTAATTTTTCTGCCCTCTTTGGTAAGAGAGTATGTATTCTGGTGTCCGTCATGCATGGCGCGCCTGTCAAATAACCAAGGTCGACCCAATAAAATGTGACACACGTCCATGGGTAACATATCACACCAAATTTCATCTTTGTATTTCTGCCCAATAGTGAATGATAATAGAACTTGTCTGGTAACTCGAATGCCTTTTCCATGACTGAGCCAATGGATATCATAATGTGAAGGATGAGGTGCAGTGGGTAGGTTTAGCTTCATGACCATGGACTGAGATGCCACATTGGTGCAGCTACCACTATCAAAAACCAATGAACATAATTTATTCTCTACAGTACAGCGGGTCCTAAATAGTAACTCTCGTTGTATGTTGTCACCTTGAACTGCAGCCCCGCTTAACACCCGTTGCACCATCAAATTCTCCCCTTCATCACGGCCCACTACCACCTCTTCAACTGTTGATTGAGGAGTTGATTCTTCATCATACTTTGGTCCGGTTTCAGCCTCAAGTTCTACTAAAGTAATAGCCCGTTTGTTAGGGCACTCAAATGCAAAGTGGCCTAATCCTTGACATCTAAAACAACGCCAAAATACTTTGGAATACGGGATAGGTGTCTTCGGTGTTATTATGGCTTTCGTAGCAGCAGGTTTGGGTGAGGGCATGGTAGTAGTAGTAGTAGTGGTAGTAGTAGTAGTGGTAGTAGTAGTAGTGGTAGTAGTAGTGGTAGTAGTAGTGGTAGTAGTAGTAGTAGTAGTAGTAGTTGGTAGTAGTGGTGGTAGTAGTAGTGGTAGTAGTAGTGGTAGTAGTAGTGGTAGTAGTAGTAGTAGTAGTAGTAGTAGTAGTAGTAGTAGTAGTAGTAGTAGTAGTAGTAGTAGTAGTAGTTAGTGGTAGTAGTGGTAGTAGTAGTGGTAGTAGTAGTGGTAGTAGTAGTAGTAGTAGTAGTAGTAGTAGTAGTAGCACGACCCACTTCAGCCTTTCCTCTCAATTCTTGTTGTTGGTCAAATTTGTGAGACAACATTGTCAATTCTGCCAAAGAAGAGTAGGGTTGCAGCCTTATAACATGTGCGATTCTGGGTTCAAGACCTCGTAAATACCTTACAAGAGTTTGTGGATCATCTTCATTTAACCCACACTTCATGATGAGATACTCAAAGTCTTGAGAATACTCTTGGGCTGGCCGTGATCCATGTTTCAGAGAGTGAAGCCTGGAGAAGATGTCTTGCACATAATAAGTAGGTAAAAACTTTTGTTTCAGTAGCTTCTTCATTTTGGACCAAGTTCTCACTTTTTCTTTACCCAATCGTTCCCTTTTAACACAAACATTCTCCCACCATGTAGATGCATATTTTCGCAGGTTTAGGGCTATGAGTTTGACCTTCTGGTCTTCAGTTGTTTGTTTATAGTCAAAGACCCGTTCTACGGTATGCATCCACTCAATTAAAGTATCCAGATCAAGCTTCCCGTCATACTCAGGTATGTCAACCTTGATGTTGTTGTTGTAATTGGTGTCTCGGTGTTGACGACCATAGGGATTGTAATCAGTGTCTTCATCTTCATCTTCTGGTCGGTAACGAGTGGGGGTTCAATCCCGACCTCGCTGTTGTCGCATAGCGGCAGTTAGTTCATGAAACTGGTCTTGCAACTCCCGTAATTGATCTTCCACAATTCTTTGTAGGCCATGATTGTAGGTAACAACGAACTGAAATTAGGGTTGTAGTTGATAGGAATAATGGAATCGAGCTAAGCTCTTATACTGGATGAGAGCAATCAGCCCGGTAACGGATAATAATTTGAATCTGACAAAGAAATCGAATACTAACGGATACTCGTGATACAGAAATTCACCACACGAGGATTCGATAGGGCAAATCTAGTCAACCCTAAGGATACAGCAACACCACCTTAGGTCTGAGTAGAGTCCAAAGATCACCACACAAGGAGCCAACTTGTGCTAGCAATGGTTTTACTGGTCACTCACGAAGGAAAGAACCAAGTAGAATAAAATTAAAACATAAATCACCACATTTCATTCATTGATAATTGCAATACATACAGAAACCAGAAAATAAATAACCGACCCATGATCCTAAATAACAAGGAAAATAAACTGCTTACTACCTAAGAAGCTTAAAGTACAAGTAGATAAATCTAGGTAATTAAAATGCAAAGAAACACATGTAAAATAAATAGCTGGTGGTGAAGAACGTGGGTGAAACTTGACCCATCACCCATTTTCATGTATTGGAGACCAGCTCCGGGTTAGACCCGACCCATTTCCTACGGCTAGTAGTCGTTTGCTGAATTGGGGTCCATCACCTAATGCTTTTGCATTTTGCATATACGAAGTTATTTAAATTGGTTAAATAACAATATGAAAAACCTACTGCTTTTGCATTTTGCATATATGAAGTTATTTAAGATGGTTAAATAACAATATTCAAAGCATACTGGATTTTGCATATTATGTTATAACATAAATAAATAAAATAGAATACCTAAGTTTGAATTCGGTAGGAATCTTTTGGCTGCACACTTTTTCCCCCTTCTCTCTCCTCACTTAATAGTTTTATTTATTTCAAGACATGCTCTATTTTTGGTTAGCAGATTTATGTGGTGCATTATTGCTCACAAACAAATCTCTCTCTCTCTCTCTCATACACACAAGTTGTAAGAAAACTTCTTACTCTTTTTCTCTTTTGATTTCGGCCAAAGAAAGAAATATCAAGGAAGAGTTTTTCAAGTATAAATCCTAGCAAAATCAAGGTGTTTGTTGGAAGCTTGAAGGGTATACAAGCTTGAGGTTCTTTTATCTTGAAGACTGACGTGAGGTCGAAGACTCACTCAAAAATAAACCGAATACAACTAGTTAGATAGCATTAAGCGGATATCGAACACAGGGAGTTTGTGGAAATAGTGTTACATAGTAGTTTTGTAATTTATCTAAATTAAACTAAATGCAAAAGTAAATTCAAATAGTTGGTTGTTTGGTTTTGATTAATGAAAAATAACTGAAATAATTAAACAAGTTTTAAACAATAGAGAAACAATGCTCTCTCCCGATTTCAGGTTTTCAATGTTGGTAAAGTTAATGTTTACTTGTGAGATGAACTACACAATTATAGTTCGTGAAAATGCGTTTGGATGTGATAAGAGAGGACTAAGTACTTGGATTACAAAAATGCAAGGTTGTCACTCAAAAATCAGTTTAGTATTGCTAACCCTAATTCTCTTCTACTAAATCTCGATTGCCTATGGCACCAAGAACGGATAGTCAAGAACATGAATTTATACCATACTAACAATTACAAAACGAACACACAATCACCATAGCAAAATAATCATATGATCAAAATACTATCTCATCAATAACATTAACGATTAACCCATATTCATATAGAAAACCTTACAACTCGGGAGAGAACATAAAGATTACTGGCCACACATCATTTGATTAATCATCACCTCAATTAAGATAATCGAACGAATGATAAACCCAAACAAATGATTATAATCACCAAAGTCTTGTTCTTGGACCCAAAAATCGCCCCTCGGTCATTCCAAAGTGTTAGATAGATGAAAAGACACCCAAAAACGGAATAAAAACAAGTATTTTCGGCATTTACAGCTCTGCACCGTGGCCCACGGTGGTCTACACGGTCTCCAGAACGCCATGGTACGGTGTAAACTGTCGTTTTTGATCATCTGGACCGTGGCCCACGGTAGAGCTCTTTCACATGTTCTTGTTTTCTTCATATCTTTCTCGTTTCAACTCCGTTTTCTTCACCGTTTTCGCCCACGTTCTCATAATTACATCCTTTATCTTCTCCTACCTGCAATAATATGAGTAACCATAGTCAACTAATTCCACAAAATAAACCGATTGTATGCATGGTTATTAACGGTCTTATGTCACTTATGGGTTGTCCAATGGACCACCCGTCACATTCCCACACTTACCCGTTGCTTGCCCTCAAGCAACATCTCAACACAAACTATTTGTTATTTTTCAACTTGTAGCCATCAATCTTACCACACTTCCGGTTCAGTTATGTCCCAAGTCATACCCTATTCCCTTATATTTTTTTATCGGTTGCACTAGTTCACTTGACTTTCCATTTAAACCATAGATTTCTAACCAAACCTAACATGCTTTCGGTTTTTCTATACATAAAACACATTTACACATCAACCTTTTCTTGGTGATCATCCATACATTTCATATTTAGTCAACTCTCATTTCACATTTAGTCAATTCTCCTAACATACGCTTGTACAATCATCAAATCTCCACCTATGTAAATGCTTTTGACATGAATACAAATCAAGAGGTCTTAAAATGGGTTGTAATGGGGCCAAGTGTAAGGGTATGGAAGTTAATATTGAAAGTAGCTCAAGCGATTCGATCCGACTTATTACAAACAAACTAAGTAAAAAAAATAAAAATAAACAACTATAAACATCAATAACTTCTCTTTTTCTTTTCTTTTTTTTTCTCTTTTTTTTTCTTTTTTTTTCACATCAATACATATTACTTTGAACATTGCATACATAAACATTGCAATTCTAATACAAACCTTTTTTTTACTAATATAATACTTGAACATTACATACTAGCATGATAAACATAATGCTTCACATCTCTAACTGATAAATACTAAAACAATTACATAGAAACCTATTAAGTCGGATCATTTCGCAAAATAACACCGGGGTTGATTAAATAAAAGAACAGGCCCAATAAGGTTTTCTAAAGGAACCAACCCCCCGCCCCTCACATAACCATCCTCATATGTATAATGTATGAGGCCCCAACCCCCAGTACTCACACTCTCGCTCATCCAGACGAGGCTTAACCTAAGTGCCTCTATCACTTTTGCACTCATGCCACGCTAAGATCTCGAAATGTACTAATTGTACAAATTCTATGGGAGAATATCAACTTTTCCACCAACCAATACTTCCTCAATTCTCAAGTGTAAACGAATATCTTATGCAAGTTATTACACCGAAAGCATGCTAACCTTGGTTAGAAAACTACATCATCTCCTTTTAAAAACAACTAGGCACATGTTATTTAGGGAATTGTGACCATGAAAAGAGACCAAAACTTTACCCCGCCATCTTACCACTTTCCGATTCTTTTAAACACATTTTTTATATTTTTTTCTTTAAATTTTTTTTAAAACAAAGTTTTTCAAAACAAACAGAATTTTCCTCATCCCCACACTTGGGATACATTGTCCCCAATGTATGGTGCAATTTATAATCTAAACTCGAGAAATACCACCCGCAAACCAAGAACGGCTAACTACCTAATTGACTCGACAAATAACACCATTTCCAACACAAAAATTTCACACCACCAAGTATACGAAAACAAATAAGACACAGGATAGATAAACACATGCACCTGATCATGTGTTTGTAATGATGTGGATGTTGTGCTTTAACCGGAATGAACGCATTTCATAGACTCTTTGATATCTCACAGGGAATATTGCAAACATCCCCACACTTGAATTATTGCATCCATGATGATTGAATTGTAGAACCTGTTAAAACACAAACACACCCAAAACAAAAACCAAACAAAATACACTACTCTACATCCTCAGGCTGCCTCCCGAGGGCGCTAAGTTTAATGGTCTTCAGCCAGACCGTACCTAATATACGCTATGGTAGTCTCAATGCACACTTACCCAATGTATTTCCAATGAATTCCCGGAAAATTACATGCCATCTCTATAAGTTTGTCGGTATAACTGGCATGTTTAGAAAGCACCTATGGTTTTCGCTGATCCACTTCACGAGATATACACTGATGTCTTGTAGCTTCGCACTTTTCGTCTTCTTCCCCGAACCATCTTCCCCACACTTGTTAATTGGAATGATGGATATGGGAAGAGGTTCGGTATACACATTCATCTCATCAGACTGCTCTGTCTCATCATCTTCACACGCCATCTGATCCAACCATGACTCTTCATCAGATAAAGGATTTGTTGTTGTGGTATTATCCTCCACAACCTTCTCCTCCATGTGAGAATAATCTCTAATATCATCAGTTAATGGTGAGAGACGCTCTTATATTTCTATATTCATTTTTAACTTCTGACACTTGGAAACTAGACAGCTGATTCGATCTTCATCGAAAAGGTTGGGTGCTGATAAATACTGCTCGAGTTTGGACAAAATCATTTCCAACATAGCAAGCCTTTTCTCCTCCTTGTTCTGATAAGTATAGACACCTTCAGGCACATAATATTCCTCAGGATGATACTGTTGGTATCCCCGATACGGTCTTGAGATGTACGCATCCATCATTTATTTATTCCAATACTTTGAATTTTCCAAATACACTGAGCACACATCATAATCAAAAGTATGATCACGACCGCAACAGAAACATCGCCCATCCATTCTTGGCTCATAATAAGCATCCTCGTCCCGATCCCATCTGTTAGAGTAATAACCATCCTCCACCGTTGTATCTGAATCATAGAAATATGGAGGGGAAGGATTCTCATAGCAAGGCATTAGTGGATCTTCAAATTTTGCTTTTCCCGTCTAAATCGGGACTCGTGGCAACCAATACAAGGGTGAAGTGGCTCCTTACACAAGATGCATGGAATAGAGCCGCAAAATATAGCAAGATCTATCATCTAAGCGGTTGTGGGAACTGGTGAATCCATGTTGTTGTTTGATGCAGTTGAATAACCAAGAAGATTGTTAGAGCCTCTAGTATGCATACACATGTAGGTACCTGCACACTAACACAACCAGCGTAAAATCGAAAATAACAAACAAAAACTACTAAAGCTTACACACGTTGCGCACTACTCCCCGGAAACAGCGCCAAAATTTGACGTGAGGTCGAAGACTCACTCAAAAATAAACCGAATACAACTAGTTAGATAGCGGTAAGCGGGTATCGAACACAGGGAATTTGTGGAAATAGTGTTACCAAGTAGTTTTGTTATTTATCTAAATTAAACTAAATGCAAAAGTAATTCAAATAGTTGGTTGATTGGTTTTGATTAATGAAAATAACTTAAATAATTAAGCAAGTTTTAAACAATAGAGAAACAATGCTCTCTCCCGATTTCAGGTTTCCAATGTTGATAAAGTTAATGTTTACTTGTGAGATGAACTACACAATTATTGTTCGTGAAAATGCGTTTGGATGTGATAAGAGAGGACTAAGTACTTGGATTACAAAAATTCAAGGTTGTCACTCAAAAATCAGTTTAGTATTGTTAACCCTAATTCTCTTCTACTAAATCTCGATTGCCTATGGCACCAAGAACGGATAGTCAAGAACACGAATTTATACCATACTAACAATTACAAAAGAAACACACAATAACCATAGCAAAATAATCATATGATCAAAATACTATCTCATCAATAACATAAACGATTAACCAATATCCAATTAGAAAACCTTACAACTCGGGAGAGAACATAAAGAGTACTAGTCACACATCGTTTGATTAATCATCACCTCAATTAAGATAATCGAACGAATCATAAACCCAAACAAATGATTATAATCACCAAAGTCTTGTTCTTGGACCCAAAAATCGCCCCTCGGTCGTTCCAAAGTGTTAGATAGATGAAAAGACACCCAAAAACGGAATAAAAACAAGTATTTTCGGCATTTACAGCTCCGCCCCGTGGCCCACGGTGGTCTCCACGGTCTCCAGAACGCCACGGTACGGTGTAAATTGTCGTTTTTGATCAGTTGGACCGTGGCCCACGGTCCAGACCATTGCTCACGGTGGAGCTCTTTCTCATTTTCTTGTTTTCTTCATATCTTTCTCATTTCAACTCCGTTTTCTTCACCGTTTTCACCCACGTTCTTGTAATTACATCCTTTATCTTCTCCTACCTACAATTATATGAGTAAGCATAGGAAACTAATTCCACAAAATAAACCAATTTTATGCATGGTTATTAACGGTCTTATATCACTTAAGGGTTGTCAAATGGAGCACCCGTCAAAGACTCGCCTTCATATCATCATCTCCTTTCATTTTCTTGGACTATTGAAGGTAGTATTCTATGAACACCCTGTGGTTTTTTATATTGGTAAGCATGAAAATTCGTATATGGATCCGGGGCTTGGGTTTTGCATATAAAATCGGTTTTTATTCATCTAATTAACAAGATTTAAAACTTATTTTTCCGCTGAATTTTTCATATAAATGGGTTTATATGACTTTGGTAATCTTGATAAAACCCAACAATGGCAACAAGAGCCGCTTATACGGAAAAATGCTTCAACAGATCTAAATATTTTCGGGTTTTATGATGTGGTTCACCATATGACCGAAAGTTTTGGGGCTTTTGGTTACCCCTTGGTTTTTCAAGATTATACTTTACATGTATGTGGTAATCTTGAAGAATTAAGTCATTTGGATGATTGATTATTTTGTTTGGACAAAAACCCAAAGTTTTTGGTTTGCTTAACCATGGCCGAAAACTTTAAGGATTAAAAGGGAACCATTTTGGATTTACACAGTTTGCATATTCGGATATTCATTTGCATGTTCATAACCTAGCCATGACCTTGTGTTTGGATTTGTGTTTGTTTTGTGATTCATTCAATTATTCAATATGGTTGTAATATTCTTTTATTTGGGTTTGTAATCTATTTGTTCATTTCATATTGGTTTGTAATAATAAGTAGATTAGTTGTATTTCTTTTACTAGAAGAAAATGTATTAGGATATATTTTTGGTAAAAGAAGATGCAACAAAGTTATGGTTTTGGTTTTGGGCCTTAATGGACCTCACAGTCCAAGATGGGATTTTAGCCCAATGGTTAAAAACCAAACATGGAGGCCCAAGAAAGCTAGGAGCTAACGTTGGAGCCCAAAAGAAAGCCCAAATAAAGTGGAAGAGTCACAAGACAAGGTGGACACTTGAAGCATTTGGATGCGGGGTCAAGTGGGAGTTCACCGACATATGACTTCTGTCATTCTCGTCCCTTAGGAGAGACCTTTTGGCACACTTGTTTCGGTTAAAAAGTGTAGCCAAGTTTAGGTGTCTATGGTTATGAACTTGTGGTTGTTTTATTTATGCATGTTTGGTTGTTTTATGTTTTGCATATGGATTGTTAACTTAAAATCAACAACTTGCATAAAATTGGTTCCTTAGAAATCATTAGGTAATAAAATTAGTTTTGTTAAAGGTTAATGATTTCACAATAAAATGGGTTTTATTAAAGGAACTTTGAAAATTGGTTTTTCAAACAAAGTACCATGCATTTGAATGCATGCAAATCCAGGTACGCAAATTGTTTTCCAATCTAGAATTTAGAAAACATAAATCCCTTTTAAAAACAAGTTTAACACCATCCTTTTATACGACACTCGAATCACTTGGGAACTCGATGTGTGTGTAAGTAGGACGACTTGATTTAGAAACCATGTGAATAGGGTCACTAAAGCATGGCGTACAAAGGTGTTGATGGGATTAAACATGCCACTAAACATATGATGTTTAACCGATCCCATAAAACTAGAAGTTGCAAAGGGTTGCAATCGTCAAGCGTTGACTACCTTGTTAATTCAATAGTATGATAAAGGTCACCTAACTACTATGAGAATGTAACGTTAGGTTCTAGATTTCAATCATTAATTGTCTTGAAGACATAAAAGGGTATTAACGACTAAAATGATTAATGATATCGAAAATACTAAAATTGAGCTTTGTTAAATTATGTAGATGGCCGCAATCAACAATCCACCTAACGCAATTATCCCACTCGTGCATAACCTATCACTAAGAGCCATACTCGATAAGGATCGTCTTAACTATAACAATTTTATGGATTGGTATCGAAATTTGAGAATTGTTCTCAAACATTAAGGATGTAGATGCCTATAACGATTGGTTAAAATACACCGAGGATTCAATGCAAGTTTCTTGTCTCATGTTGGGAACTATGATTCCCAAAATTCAAAAGGACTTTGAAAATCATGGGGCATATGACATGATCACCCAACTTAAGGAAATGTTCCTTAATCAAGCTAGGGTGGAACGCTTCGAAACGGTTCGAGCGCTTCATGAATGTCATATGGAAGAAAACCAATCGGTTTCATCTTATGTGCTTAAGATGAAAAGCCACATTGATCGACTTGAAAGGCTAAATTGTCCCGTCTCAAAAGAGTTAGCCACGGATATGATCCTTAATAGCCTAACCAAAAGGTTTGAGACTTTTGTCATGAATTATAACATGAATGGATGGGACAAAAGCATTGGTGAGCTTCACGCAATGCTTAAAACGGCCGAAGCGGGAATGGGTAAAAAGGTTTACCGGTTCTCATTATCAATGAAGGAAGCAACAAGAAGAGGCATCACCCAGAACCTAAGGCAAAGGTTGCCAAAGGTAAGGGACATACCAAGGGTAAGTTCAAAGGGAAGGCAAAAGCGGAACCACACAAACCAAAAGAGAAGAATCTAAAGGTTAGCTCGGAGGATCCGTGCTTTGGTTGTAGTGAGAAAGGACATTGGATGAGAAATTGTCCAACTTATCTCAAAGAGTTGAAAGCAAAGAGGGATGCGGGGCAAACCTCGGGTACAACTTTCATGATCCATATTGATCTTAATGTTATTTCTTCTAGCACATGGGTAATGGATACCGGATGTGGAACTCATATATGCAATTTGTTGCAGGAGTTCAAAAGATATAAGAATTTTAAGAAAGGAGATACAAGTCTCTTCATGGGCAACGGAGCAAAATTTGATGTCGAAGCCCAAGGAGACTACGTTTTGAAGCTTCCAAACGGTTTGGAAGTTGTTTTGAAAAACATTTTGTATGCTCCTTGTTTGACTAGGAACATTATCTCCGTTTCTCTTTTAAGACAATATGTTATGATTTAAAGTTTGTGAACAATGGTATTTGTGCTTTCATGAATAATGTCTTTTATTTTAAAGCAATGACGTCTAATGGCATTTATGAATTAGTTCATGATAACACATTCTTTGATAACAAGTTGTACCAATCAAGCACCAAGAAACTCAAAATGGATTTGAGTAAGACTTATCTTTGGCATTTTCACCTTGGTCTTATAAACAAAGATCGCATACATACACTTCAAAAGAATGGTCTTTTGGAATCGAATGATGATTCATTTGATAAGTGTGAATCTTGTTTACAAGGAAAGATGACCAAGGAGCCCTTTAGTGGAACTAATGAAAGGGCAAAAGACTTATTAGGTATCATACAATCGGATGTATGTGGTCCTTTTAAGGCAATGACAAGGAATTGTGAAAAATACTTCATTACCTTTATCGACGATTATAGTCGTTAAGGGTATGTGTACTTGTTAAGACACAAAGATGAAGCCTTTGAAATGTTCAAAGTCTTCCAAAATGATGTAGAAAATCAACTCAATAAAACCATCAAAGTACTTCATTCGGATAGAGGAGGTGAATACCTTAGTGATGCTTTTCAAGATCATCTTAGGAGTTGTGGTATTATCTCACAACTCGCTCCACCCGGAACACCACAACATAATGGTGTGTCCGAAAGGAGGAATCAAACTCTATTGGATATGGTTTGATCTATGATGGCTAGAAGCACATTGCCTCTATCATTTTGGGGTTTCGCATTGCTCTCGACAGCCCGTATTTTAAATATGGCACAAACCCAGAAAGTGGACAAGACACATTTTAAAATATGGCATGGAAGGGTTCTATCGTTATCATATTTAAAGGTATGGGGTTGTGAAGCTTATGTTAAGCACAACACCCAAAACAAACTTGAAAGTCGATCCACTAAGTGTATCTTTGTAGGATATCCCAAAGACTCTATGGGATATTATTTCTACAACCCAACCGAGCAAAAAGTGTTTATTGCTCGAAAGGTCAAGTTCTTGGAAACTAAGTTCCTTATGGAAAGAACTAGTATAATTGTGGAACTCGAGGAGGATCGAGAACCACAAGCCGATACACGTTTGGTTAATCCTATCAATCAACAAGAGTTTGTTGAGAATGATCAAATTGTTGATCAAGACACACAAAACGTTCGTAAATCTGGTAGAATTAGCACTCCACCCGAAAGATATGGATTTTTCGTGGATGGATGCTATGTGGTAGATTCGGATGAACCAACCACATACCATGATGCAATGTCACAATCTGATTGTGACAAATGGCTTGAAGCCATGAACGTTGAGATGCAATCCATGCATGACAACCAGTATGGGATTTGGTTGTACCGCCTCTAAACTCCAAGCCGGTTGGAAGTAAGTGGGTTTTCAAGAAGAAAACCGATATGCATGGAAACTTGGATACTTATAAAGCAAGACTTGTAGCAAAAGGTTTTACTCAAACTCAAGGGGTTGATTATGATGAGACCTTTTCGCCGGTGGCAATGCTAAAGTCTATTAGGATATTATTTTCCATAGCTGCATATTATGACTATGAGATTTGGCAAATTGATGACCGTCGTTTGAGTCAACCAAAAACCTAATTATTCTAAATAGTTAGAGCAAGTAGGGTATCGTATCACAAGGAGTATGTGGTCAATGCAATTCGTGTAACAGATTTAATATTATGAATTAAGAAGTTTTAGTGCTGATCACACAAGCAATAGTTTGAATTAAAAGAACCAAGCAGCGAACAAGTAAACGAGTATTAAGCAGTTAACAAAGCTAACCACACCCGGGAATTCAAGTAAGCAACCAAACAGTATCTCATGCAACCTAACAGATTTATTATTAACGATTAACTAAAAACTGATCAACCAGACAAAACCTTAGACGTCAAAAATTACTTTACACACGACACTGGTTATCAAACAGTCCTTGCCAGTGTGACTCAGTTAAGGGTAATTGTACGTTTTATCGTATTCAATCTAACCAAATAGTTATATGACTAATTATCTAGCAACTGGTAACAGATCGTTCAGATCAACGTAAACCTAAACCGACCGAACACACAAAAATACTAAACATCAATAATCATATATCAATCATCAATAACAATACACAAGTGTTCTTAATCACATGAGAAAAACTGTAAAAGGTTACAAACTATAAATCCCGGGTGCGATTCTAGGAGATTAGTCGAGCCTAGACATCATCGAATCTTCGATTCGGATGATAGAAATCATATGTAGGGTCTTGACACGAGCTATGATAGCGGAAATCGCCTTCTTGGACTGCTGGAATCGCCTCTTGGTCGTTAAAAACGAAGTTAGGGTTCTTCAGAATGAAAAATAACATATAAACCTAAAATTCCCGTCTGCACTCCCGTCGCGGTACGCGATGGCCATATGACCATCCCATCGCATACCGCGACCTAAGAAAACCTCATTTTTCAGATTCCTCTCGTCGAGAAACCCAAAATTCATATATTATGGCTCTCGTAACTCATTTTCTAGCTCAGGATATGCTCGTTTTACTTCAAGGTCGCATTTCGTCAACCCATCTTGTTCAGTTTTAGCATCGGCTTATGATCACTCATCTATACTCTTCCCGAATCCTTGAAAAACTTCCCAAGACATCAAATAATGATTCGGTCTTCCCGAGATATCATTCCATGCTCGTACAGGTCTCCATTTAGCATCTTTAACGATCAATTACCTGAAATACAAAAGCACGTATGAAGTACCAAAGTTTTAACAATATACTCAATAAAACTACATAATTAATACCCTAAAATAAATAAAAAATACCCGACCATCACATCCCCACACTTATCTTTTGCTTGCCCTCAAGAAAACTCTAAAGTAAACATTAACCTCCATCATAGGTATGTAGATTATCGCCATTAATACTAGTAAGGTTTAAGGTCATACCCAGTTTCCCAGACTGACACTGTTTTTTGATTGACATCTCACAAATACGGTTAAATGCTATAATAAAAACAATAGAGCCGCCCAGACAGGTGTACTTTGTTTCCGGTTAAGGCACACATGCTCATACCACTCGTAATATAACATCTCTCCTCTCGGTTTGATATATGGACTAGCAAAAGATGTGCCAGTATCACTCAGCACTCAATATCACTCATAAGTACATATTAATCCATCAAGCTGTTTTGGCACAAATGCAAATCAAGAGGTCTTTAAAAGGGTTGTAACGGGGCCAGGTTTAAGGGTATGGAAGGGAAATATTTAAGTAGCTCAAACGATCTGACCCGGCTTATTACAAAACATCTAAATAAACGAAACTGCTATACAAACTGACTGACTTATTATAAAACCTCTAAATAAGCAAACTAACATACATACTGATTTCATATTTTTTTTTCTTTTCTTTCTTTTTTTTTACATAAACAAACTACTGAATACATAACTGAATATAAACAGACATCTTTTTGGCCTTTTCCACAAGTTTTTTTTAAGCATAATAACGTGATGCTTAAATATGGAACAAATACAAATACAAAAACAAAAACAAATACAATTACAAATAAACCTAGTAAGCCGGATCGTCTCGTAACATAATGTCGGGGTTAAATAATTGAAAAATAAGTCCAAGAAAGGTTTTCTAAGGGACCCAACCCCCCGCCCCTCACATTAACCTCACCTCATATGTGTAATAATGAGGCCCCAAACCCCAATACCCACACTCACGCTCATCCAGACGAGGCTTAACCTAGCTGCCTCTATCAACTTTTGCATTTTGACGACGGTGAACCCGTAATCCATGAACATCAGTGAAAACACTCAAATGACATGTGTGTACTATATATTATATGTGTATTATATATATATTTGGGTCAACTCACACACGTACTGGAGGAATAGGGCTGACAATATAAACATGTGTACATGTCCCCATGACTCGTTATTCCCGCCTAAACGACCCCATTTTCAACTTCTCGTTATAAAAACATTTGTGAGTAAGACTAATGAGATGCTGAAAAACCAACCATGATCAGAAACCTATGACTTGGCATTAATGGAAATAATTAACAGTTAACAACTTTGGTTTCTGAACACTCTTCGAGGTACTATCGGGCTAAAAATTTTCAAATTTCCCCCATCCCCACACTTGAGGTTTACATTGTCCTCAATGTAAGAATAGTTAACAGTTTCCTCAAATTTAAACATGATAGAACGATTAATAAACATTTAATGGACGGGGTTGAAATTGACTTTTTGACTATTAAGCAATTTTAAAATTTCGGGGGTCAGGTGTGGCGGTTCTATTAATAATTATACAATTACTGTTTTAACGTTTAAAGTAATATAAACAAAATTAAATTATGAAACTGAAATCACCTGATATTAACGTGACTGGAGAAGGACCAGTCGGCTCGTGAACTCTCGTAACACTCGTATACTCTCGTCTCATCCAATTACCAAACTGACAATCGAACCTGCAAAATCTCAAGATGTGTAGAAGCAAGCTTCTCACAAGTGTAAGACATAGGTCTTTTAAGAGTTTTGAAAATGAATAATTGTTAATTTTATTAAACCATTACCGAGATAAATTAATTCGTTTCATAATAAAATCTGTTAAGTTAAGTAAAAACGTTAAAAGACCTAAGTCACTTTCGTATGAATCACGAATGCATTTAGCGTATGCAACAAGCCCTGTAAACTCCCTGGTAGCCCGGGAGGACGAGTGGGGTCTCGTGAGGGTTTATAGTGAACTACACCCACAAAGTTCCAAATACAACAAAATTTACACGTACCTAGATTAACCAAAGCAAAAAGAACATGAAAGCACTCTGGATCGCTTAACTGAAACTTCGTTTTCTGATGGTGCGGTATCCCCACACTTAGCTTTTGCTATGATGGTACACTTGAAATACAATTAGTAACATAAAAACTAAAACAAAATGGAAACTAAAAATATAAAAAATGTACAACTACCACCCTTTTGAAACTTGTATGCCATTCAAGGTGTGTAACATCCCTAAAATTTTGATCTAAATTTGACAATTTAGAAAAGTTGAGGGATCAAAAATAATCTCAAGATAAGTAATGAGAAAATATTAAATAAAGAAATATAAGAAAAATAAGGAAAATAAAAATATTTCCTAAGTTAAAGTTTACTTACATGAAAGAAATTCCATCCCACATTGGAAGATGTAAGAAAGTGAAAGCATTCCACTAAGGTATAAATAAGGAATGTAAATCCCATCCCACATGGAAAGTGGTAAAGAAATGGAAGCTCTTTATAAGGAAGAGATTTTCCATAGTAATATTCTTTTATAAATATCATGCATAAAGTAGTCCTAGCGGAGGGTGCGTAGCACCCGACGCACACACGCACTCCCTCGCGCTCGGGCTCGGGCGAGGACAAGGACGATGACGACGGTGACGGCGAAGGGCGTTGGGCGCAATGTGGCGCTTTGATGGCGCACTTTGCGCTCGGGTGAGGACGAGGACGAGGACGATGACGATGGCGACGGAGAATGGCGTTGGGCGCAATGTGACGCTTTGATGGAGCACTTTGCACTTCGCACGCTCGCATCGCCGCGAGCCGCTTAAGAGCTGCCTTAGTATTTTTGGACAACGAGAGTTAGACCCCGATGTGACAAGCTACCAAAAGACGAGGGACTAAAACTGAAAAATCATATACAGCGACCCATCGCGCTACGCGATGAGTCCAAGGAGACGGCCATCGCGTACCGCGATGGGCCGTGATGACGCATCAACACGTGTCACACTCTGGTGACACGTGGCAGCAGACCAGGACACGTGGCAGAAAGTGTCAGACCACGTGGCGACACGTGGCACACATGTCAGTCCACGTGGCGACACGTGGCATGACCATAGGAAAGGAGCCATCGCGATACCGCGATGGGATCCAAAAATGGCTATAAATAGGAGGGGGTTCGGCTCATTTGCAGCACACCTCTCCACTCTCTCTCTAGAATCTCAATCTCTCTCTACCTCGGTTTGCGTGCCGAACATCGTTTTGTGTGCCACCGACCCAACAAATAACACATCGTAATCCATGCCATAAACCCGGTGTTTTCCTCGAAGTGCGTGCCACTCAAAAACCTGACATTCCGTCTCAAAGTACGTGCACGACCCGACAACCGAACATTGCCTCGATTTGCGTACCAAGAAGAGTTGATCAAGAACGCCTCGATAAACGTGCATAGAGTAGAAGTGCTTCCCGTATAAACTTAGGATATCTAACTCCGAATACCCGTGCGAGGTAAGGGGTTCTGCCTAAGTTATTATTATATTATAAACGGCTCAGACCATAGTCGGAGATATAGCCGAACCTTGATTATGATTTAGTATTATATAACTTTTCTTAAGCAAAGGTTATAGTCAAAATAATATTTCTTCATGACTAAGAAATATTTATAACAAAAGATTATAGTTGAATTAATGTTTCTTTTTGAGAAAGAAACTCAGTATAGACGTTTCTTCTTGAAGAAAAAACGTAGCATATGATTGGTAAATAAAGAAAGAGACTAAAGGTCCAAAATGTTTTATAAATGATTTTATCAAGGTTAACGCTATACAAAAACAGACTAGAGGTCTGAAGCTAAATCGATGATCTAGTTATTTATACAAAATGTTATTCTCGTACTATAGGTCCGAGGTAACCAATCAAGAGACAGAATCAGAAAACAGGAATCAGTAACAGAAACTGATTACAAACAGAAAATGTGAATACGCCCCAAACCTTTTATAATGAGTCTGAATGTTTAAAACTTTTTGTTACAATAATAAGAAACGGACACCCTGATTAAGAGTATATATGTGTCTGGATCCATTCATACATGGTGACTCGGCATTTCCCCGAGGCCATGCATATCATCAACATGCCTCTGAAGGTCTACAGGACTGTTCAAAGAAATGATATTGTGTATATAATTATTTGTACATGGTACTTAGGGTAATTTGATCCCAATTGAGTTGGGTGCCTAATGAGTAGTCACAAGGTATTATTGTTGATTTCACAAAGGCATTGAAAAGATATTTTAGAGTCAGCGTTATTCACCAGCTTTGTGCTGACGTATTTTCCCCATGTTACGGGGAACAAGAAAGGTTAGACAAGCAAAAAGGGATAAAAGATTGGAGTTATAGTCATTAGATGCTATCTGATGGCTCAGATATTTTATTTGAAAATATTATAAAAGAGTTATGTTTTATAAAGAAATATATTTTAAATATCAAGCGAGTATTTAAACTAGAGATTTTAATAAGTTTTCAATATAATAATATTTTATTAAAGACTTCCGCTGAAATAAAACCCGCAACTCTGATGTATTTACAAAAGTGGTACCAACTTGTGGTCACACGTCTAGACCCTAAAGTGGGGTGTGACAGGTTGGTATCAGAGCCATCAATCTTAGCGAATTAGGTATTTAATTATACCTAGGCTTTGATTAAGGATAAGTTTTGAAAAACTTATTATGTGAATATTGATTCAAGCAAACAAGATACTTAGTTGAAAAGTATCAAGAAATCATTCAAAAATTAAACACGGATAAGATATAACAAATAAGATAGGAACGTCTCTTAACGTCTCCCTATCCCTAAATTTAAACTCGCGCAAATGTCCGATCGTCAATCTAGCGAAGAATCCGTTAAGCCTAGACCTGGCAAAGGAAAAGGATTTATGGGAACGTCTTTTCTCCCAATTCCTATATCTAGTGATGAAAGTACATGCCAAACAAAAATGGAGTAAGATTCGGATTCATATGATTCTGACATTCCGCTAGCTCAAATAATTCCCAATCATGGAGCAGGATCAAGTAGATCCAAGAAACCAATGACGCCAAAGGAAAAAGAAGTAAAGACTTACCCGGAAGAATATATTCAAGAGCAAGAATATTATCCGGCAACACAAGATCCTTACTTTGTGTGCATTTAAAAGGAAGAAACAATGGAAGAGATGAAAGAAAAAGAGAAGACTATCAAGAAAGATAGCAAAATTAAGAAATTAATTATTCGTTGGAAGAAATAAAACCTTAGAAATTGTAGAAAGTATAATTGTAACAAACATGCACTCTTGTAACTATAATAAGATGAATAAAAGATATGTTTTAAATTCTTTGAATATTTGACTTATCTTTTAAAATTAATTGTAGTATGTCAAGAGAAGAAAGTGCAAACTCTCACAATAGTCCTCCCAAGAAAACTGTAAATGAAGAAAATGTTGAAAATAAGGATAATGAAATTCCCGCTCAATATATAAAGGGAATTCAAAAGATGATTAAGGAAGCTATCAATGACATATCTACGAGTCAAAGTCAACCAAAATCTAACAAGAGAAATCGAAGTAAGTATGTTCCTTCGAGAAAGGAAGAAACTTATGATAGCTCTACGGCTGATAATCATTCAAAGAATAAGAAACGAAAGAAACTCAAAATCGGTGGATGTTCGTTCAAAGACTTTAAGTATTATGGACCAAAGGAGTTTCACGGAGATAAAAGAGCCATCACAACCGTGAGGTGGCTTGAGGAGATGGAAACAATAGTGATAACAAGTAAGTGTACTGATAAAGAGAAGATTCAGTATACCGCCTTAATGTTTAAAGGAGAGGCACATGAGTGGTGGAATGCTCTGTTGATGAGCAAAGGGAGAGAAGTGATGTATAATTTAAGTTGGGAAACATTTAAAGGTCTAATATTAAAGAAATTTTGCCCAACTCATGAAATGGATTGGATTCAAACGTAGTTATGGAATCACAAGGTTATTGGCACAAATCTTAGGGAATATAACACTAAATTCCTAGAATACTGCCGACTGGTTCCACATTTAGTAACTCCAGAATATAATAAAGTAACTCGTTACATATATGGACTACAAAGAGAAATAAGAGACATGGTACGATCCAATATGCCAAAACAGTTGATTCGGCTATGGAATTGGCCGGTTACTTAATCAACAGCATGATAAGGAATCAAGAAGAAGAAAAGAAGAATTATAAAGAAACAAAGAAACCAAAAGATTCCGAAAAGATAGGAAAAGAAGAAAGTACTCCCAAGTCAGCATGTAAGACTAGTGAAAGAAAACATACTGGAAAGTGTCGACTAGAAAATTCAAAAAATTGTGCATACTACAAGAGAGCGGGACACACAATAGATGAATGTCGAAAGAAGTTAGGAGTATGTTTTACATGTGGAGAAACGGGTCACTTTAAGACTGAATGCCCGCAAAGAAAGCTAGTCAAGATTAATGACAAGATCACATCAAAGAAATGTCAAGATAGGCTAGCTAACTTTTGTATAACTCGTTTTCAAACGAGAAGTTTTGTAATCAAAGAAGGGTATTTAATTCCCTAAGTTATAAATAAAATATTAGCATATAGATCGTGTTAATACACAAGAATGCTTATATTCGTTACCTCTAAAGAACAATCAAGAGGTTCAAATTCATCCAAAACTTAGAACAAATAAAACGTTGAGAAAATATATCATCTAGGAGGATGATATACCAAACGTTAGAAAATATATATATCGAAAGGAGCTCATTCAAGAATATTATATTATCTACCTAATAAGGTTGATCAAAAAGTCAAAGAAAAAGAGTTCAAAGATATTCAATAAATACAATCGCTAAGTATAGCAAATAAAATTAAGTCAAGGGATACTATAGAGAACGTCATTAATCAAGATCAAGGATAGAATGGATTCGATAAACTGAATCTAAACAACAACTTACTGGAATAGATTTGATAGACTAAATCAAAACAACAATGTAGTTAACATCGGTAAATATTTAGAATACAAACGGTAAGGTAAATAGTTAAACACAACTGATCACTGTGTTTATCAATTTACAATTACTGATGACATTCTGAACTAATAACTGAGTACATCATTCAAAGATGTAAGTTAACCACAAAATAGAAACCTCAGCAATTCTGCATCCAGATTAGATAGGATCTAATCATCAAACCAAGACGTAAGAACTGTTCACACTTCAAACAACGAATCTCGAGGACGAGATTCATTTTAAGGTGGGGAGGATGTAACATCCCCAAAATTTTGATCTAAATTTGACAACTTAGGAAAGTTGAGGGATCAAAAATAATCTCAAGATAAGTAATGAGAAAATATTAAATAAGGAAATATAAGAAAAATAAGAAAAATAAAAATATTTCCTAAGTTAAAGTTTACTTACATGAAAGAAATTCCATCCCACATTGGAAGATCTAAGAAAGTGGAAGCATTCCACTAAGGTATAAATAAGGAATGTAAATCCCATTTCACATGGAAAGTGGTAAAGAAATGGAAGCTCTTTATAAAGAAGAGATTTTCCATAGTAATATTCTTTTATGAATATCATGCATCAAGTAGTCCTAGCGGAGGGTGCGTAGCACCCGACGCGCACAAGCACGCGCTCGCGCTCGGGCGAGGACGAGGACGACGGCGACGGCGAAGGGCGTTGGGCACAATGTGGCGCATTGATGGCGCACTTTGCACTTCGCACGCTCGCATCGTCGCGAGCTGCTTAAGAGCCGCCTTAGTATTTTTGGACAACAAGAGTTAGACCCCGATGTGACAAGCTACCAAGAGACGAGGGACTGAAACTGAAAAATCATATACATCGACCCATCGTGCCACGCGATGAGTTCAAGGAGACGGCCATCGCGTACCGCGATGGGCCGTTATGACGCATCAACACATGTCACACTCTGGTGACACGTGGCAGCAAACCAGGACACGTGGCACACGTGTCAGTCCACGTGGCGACACGTGGCATGACCACAGGTAAGGAGCCATCGCGATACGCGACGGCGGTAGAAGTAGGACCCATCGCGTACCGCGATGGGATCCAAAAATGGCTATAAATAGGAGGGGGTCGGCTCATTTGCAGCACACCTCTCCACTCTCTCTTTAGAATCTCACTCTCTCTCTACCTCGGTTTGCGTGTCGAACATCGTTTTGTGTGCCACCGACCCAACAAATAACACATCGTAATCCGTGCCATAAACCCGGTGTTTTCCTCGAAGTGCGTGCCACTCAAAAACCCGACATTCTGTCTCGAAGTACGTGCACGACCCGGCAACCGAACATTGCCTCGATTTGCGTGCCAAGAAGAGTTGATCAAGAACGCCTCGATAAACGTGCATAGAGTAGAAGTGCTTCCCGTATAAACTTAGGATATCTAACTCCGAATACCCGTGCGAGGTAAGGGGTTCTACCTAAGTTATTATTATATTATAAACGGCTCAGACCATAGTCGGAGATATAGCCGAACCTTGATTATGATTTATTATTATATAACTTTTCTTAAGCAAAGGTTATAGTCAAAATAATATTTCTTCATGACTAAGAAATATTTATAACAAAAGATTATAGTTGAATTAATGTTTCTTCTTGAGAAAGAAACTCAGTATAGACGTTTCTTCTTGAAGAAGAAACGTAGCATATGATTGGTAAATAAAGAAAGATACTAAAGGTCCAAAATGTTTTATAAACGATTTTATCAAGGTTAACGCTATACAAAAACAGACTAGAGGTCTGAAGCTAAATCGATGATCTAGTTATTTATACAAAATGTTATTCTCGTACTATAGGTCCGAGGTAACCAATCAAGAGACAGAATCAGAAAACAGGAATCAGTAACAGAAACTGATTACAAACAGAAAAGGTGAATACGCCCCAAACCTTTTATAATGAGTCTGAATGTTTAAAACTTTGTGTTACAATAATAAGAAACTGACACCCTGATTAAGAGTATACATGTGTCTGGATCCATTCATACATGGTGACTCGGCATTTCCCCGAGGCCATGCATATCATCAACATGCCTATGAAGGTCTAAAGGACTGTTCAGAGAAATGATATTGTGTATATAATTATTTGTACATGGTACTTAGGGTAATTTGATCCCAATTGAGTTGGGTGCCTAATGAGTAGTCACAAAGGTATTATTGTTGATTTCACAAAGGTATTGAAAAGATATTTTAGAGTCAGCGTTATTCACCAGCTTTATGCTGACGTATTTACCCCATGTTACAGGGAACAAGAAAAGTATAGACAAGCAAGAAGGAGTAAAAGATTGGAGTTATAGTCATCAGATGCTATCTGATGGCTCATATATTTTATTTGAAAATATTATAAAAGAGTTATGTTTTATAAAGAAATATATTTGAAATATCAAGCGAGTATTAAACTAGAGATTTTAATAAGTTTTCAATATAATAATATTTTATTAAAGACTTCCGCTGAAATAAAACCCGCAACTCTGATGTATTTACAAAAGTGGTACCAACTTGTGGTCACACGTCTAGGCCCTAAAGTGGGGTGTGACAAGGTAGGCGTCTGGCCCGCTCCCGTGCAACCTTCTCATTATAAGCACGCTTTTCTTCAATCAATTGTTGCCAGTCTTCCAATAGGCCAGAATCTGTCCTGAACATCCTCAATCTCCATTCTCGATCATTTTGTTTGGGTGGCTGTCTCACTTTCTTCTTCCTTGGTCGGTTACCTTTCTCTTCCATCTTTTCACTCTGTAGTTTCTCAAATCCCTTCTTATCTATCCTATCAATCACAAAACATTCCTCTTTTCTACGATCCTTGTCAAAGGATACACACTTGTCAACAAGAGGGTTAGTAGAATTTTCAAACAATAATAACCATTTATCACGGTCTCCACACTTGATTTCCAATATCCCATTAGCACAATTAATCACCGCATGTGTTGTGGCAAGGAATGGCCTACCCAATATGACTTGTGGTTGTGTATTATTCACACGTTTAGCATAGTCAAGTACAAGAAAGTCAACTGGGTAGAAAAACTCTTCCAATTGAACCATTACATTAGTCACCATGCCCCGGGGAAGTGTATGAGTTTGGTCCGCCAACACCACAGTGGTGTTTACCCTTTCTAACGGGCCAAATTCATACTGATCATATAAACTACCAGGCATGATACTAACACATGCTCCAAGATCTAAAAGTGCACGATCAATTTTAAATTCTCCAATTTGAATAGATAACAGCGGCACTCCCGGGTCTTGGAGTTTACTTGAGGTGGTATTATTCTCCACCCCTTCATCTCTCATGTTGGTCAATTTACCATTTAAACATTTTTCACATGTGCAATTTCATAAAAAGACATTTCATATGTTTTTCGTTCTAATTTATTTTGGAAAATTGATTCATTTTGACCGATACAATCACTCTCACCACTAACATCTTCTACCACCCCCTCAACAAATTGTGGTGGTGAATCCACTTCAACACTAGAAATTTCAAAATGAGGTAAAAGACTTACAGCATTGATGTGCACATTGTTTCCCTTCTTGGAGCTTGAGCAGTAATGGTTCGGGTTGACTGTAGTATCACTCGGGAGTTGACCTGCACTCTTTTGCAACTTTGTCATATATGCTGCGAGCTGACCAATTTGCTTTGACATTGCCCCTGCTGACTTATCATGTAACTCAAACTGTTTCTTCGTTTCAGCCTTATGATCTGTCATAAACTTCATCAATGCATCCAACTTTGAGTGCACCGACTCATCTGCATTTCCCGAGGACCCCCTCTGCTGGTCCTGATTTCCTGATGAATTTCCACCCCGGTTACCTTCTCTGTTATACCCCCGATTCTGATCACACGAACCTTGCTGCTGCTGATAAAAACCCGGGGGGTAATTACCCTGCGGCCCGTTCTGGCTCGATCCCTGAAAGTTCGGGTTCAACTGAGAAGACGCGTTCCCGTAACGAAAGTTCAGGTGGTTCCTCAGGCCCGGGTGATATGTGTTCGAATTGAATCCTTGGCCTTTGGAATCCCCGTAAGCATAATTAACCTCATCGGTGTCATCCTCCTCATCATCATCAAACTCGGGGCAATTTTCTGCCTTATGCCCGAGTTCACCACAATCTTCACAAACCGGGAATTTAACACCAACTTTCCCGACCTCTTTCTTCTTACCCTTTCTGTACCCAGCCAGTTCACGTTCTAACTCAGCATTTTGCCAACGGTGATCCCGTAATCCATGAACATCAGTGAAAACACTCAAATGACATGTGTGTACTATATATTATATGTGTATTATATATATTTGGGTCAACTCACACACCACCGGAGGAATAGGGCTGACGATATAAACATGTGTACCTGTCCCCATGACTCGTTATTCCCGCCTAAACGACCCCATTTTCAACTTCTCGTTATAAAAACATTTGTGAGTGAGACTAATGAGATGCTGAAAAACCAACCATGACCAGAAACCTATGACTTGGCATTAATGGCAATAATTAACAGTTAACAACTTTAGTTTCTGAACACTCTTTGAGGTACTATCGGGCTAAAAATTTTCAAATTTCCCCCATCCCCACACTTGAGGTTTACATTGTCCTCAATGTAAGAATAGTTAACATTGTCCTCAAATTTAAACATGATAGAACGATTAATAAACATTTAAGGGACATGGTTGAAATTGACTTTTTGACTATTAAGCAATTTTAAAATTTCGGGGGTCAGGTGTGGCGGTTCTACTAATAATTATACAATTATACTTTTAAAGTTTAAAGTAATATAAACAAAATTAAATTATGAAACTGAAATCACCTGATATTAACGTGACTGGAGAAGGACCAGTTGGCTCGTGAACTCTCGTAACACTCGTATACTCTCGTCTCATCCAATTACCAAACTGACAATCGAACCTGCAAAATCTCGAGATGTGTAGAAGCAAGCTTCTCACAAGTGTAAGACATAGGTCTTTTAAGAGTTTCAAAAATGAATAATTGTTAATTTTATTAAACCATTACCGAGATAAATTAATTCGTTTTATAATAAAATCTGTTAAGTTAGTTAAAAACGTTAAAAGACCTAAGTCACTGTCGTAGGAATCACGATTGCATTTAGCGTATGCAACAAGCCCTGTAAACCCCCCGGTAGCCCGGGAGGACGAGTGGGGTCTCGTGAGGGTTTATAGTGAACTACACCCACAAAGTTCCAAATACAACAAAATTTACACGTACTTGGATTAACCACAGCAAAAAGAACATGAAAGCACTCTGGATCGCTTAACTGAAACTTCGTTTTCTGATGGTGCGGTATCCCCACACTTAGATTTTGCTATGATGGTACACTTGAAATACAATTAGTAACATAAAATGCTTTCGATGCTTACACGATGCCTTAAGATGCTTTCGGTCCTCGTATGTCAAACCGTCAACAAAGCACTTTACCAGTTCCCACAGTTCGATTTGGTGATGTGGGCATTTTCTGATCATATCCTTATACCTGGTAAAAGCTTCATGGAATAACTCACCTGGTAACTGTGAAAAGTGACGAATGTTTGAACGGGCCTCGGTAGTCTTCGACTATGAATAAAACTCGTTTAGGAAGACTTGTTGCATCTCGGCCCAGTTTCTGATATTGTGTGTTGGTAACGAGTTAAACCACTGTTTCGCTTTGTCTTTTAATGAGAACTTGAATAACCGCAACCAGACTTCATCCTGATCGAATGTACCATCACCAATAGACCCGCAAACAGCCGAAAAATCGATCAAGTGCGAATACGGGTCTTCCGAAGCCATCCCGTTGAAATGAGGAACGATGTTGATGTAAGATGGTCGAGACTTGAAAGTTTGTTTTCCCGGCACTCGTTCCTGTGGGACCAACGGGGATGCTCTGTCTGAGATAGCCGGTCTGAACCGACTGAGCCGGGGCTATGTAATTTCTCCTTTGCCCCCGTAGTTTCCCATACCGCCCCGGTTAACCGGAATACCACGAACTCTCTCGGGCCGTTCCGCCCGATTTACCCTTTCTGTTAACGGGTTCAGCTTGTCTTCGATTTACCGGCTCCTCCACCTCATCTTCATAATTATTTTCACCCTCAATTTCCGGTTCACCAACCTCGTTCTCGGTTTCAACCTCCCGATTTCTCCTAACCCATCAATCAACCTCATCATCAGCTGCCCGAAAACCCTCGTTTCCATTATTATCTTTACCCTCATCCTCATCTTCAGTCGGAACACTCGATAGAACATCATCAATATTTATCCTAACTCGACGGTTTAGGTTGTTGTTTGGAGCGGATGGTCCGGCTTGGTCAAAGTTGAGGTTCAGGTTTCGGTTAAGGTTTCGGTTTTGGTTTTGATTTCGGGTTTTAGAGTCACGAGCTGAGTTGTTTTGGTTATTCTGGTTATTGAAGTTTGGTGGGTCGGGTATGTTTTCTGGGTGAACATGTTGGTTTGTGGAAGTGGATCTTGGTTTTGGTTATTGATCTAGTTCTGGTTTTCGTTTTGGTTCTAGTTCTGTTCTTCCATTTCTGAGTTTCTGTTTTGCACTCGGTTCTGCCGAGCTAACCTCTCTATTTCGGGCTCGTAAACTAACGGAGACTGTCGGCCCGAATGGCGGGTGCGCATAAACCTGTAATCTGCACAACAAACACAACCCGCGTAAAATGAAAAAATACAAATAAAATAAAGTAAAAGAAAATTTAAACTAAGAACTTTAAATTAAAAACACGAAAAATCAAATAACATGAAAAACAAAAAGCGCACTAACTCCCAGGCAACGGCGCCATTTTTATGACCGTCGTTTGAGTCAATCAAAAACCTAATTATTCTAAATAGTTAGAGCAAGTAGGGTATCGTATCACAAGGAGTATGTGGTCAATGCAATTCGTGTAACAGATTTAATATTATGAAGTAACAAGTTTTAGTGCTGATCACACAAGCAATAGTTTGAATTAAAAGAACCAAGCAGTGAACAAGTAAACAAGTATTAAGCAGTTAACAAAGCAAACCACACCTAGGAATTCAAGTAAGCAACCAAACAGTATCTCATGTAACCTAACAGATTTATTATTAACGATTAACTAAAAACTGATCTACCAGACAAAACCTTAGACGTCAACAATTACTTTACACACGGCACTGGTTATCAAACAGTCCATACCAGTGTGACTCAGTTAAGGGTAATTGTACGTTTTATCGTATTCAATCTAACCAAACAGTTATATGACTAATTATCTAGCAACTGGTAACAGATCGTTCAGACCAACGTAAACCTAAACCGACCGAACACACAGAAATACTAAACATCAATATCATATATCAATCATCAATAACAATACACAAGTGTTCTTAATCACATGAGAAAAACTGTAAAAGGTTACAAACTATACATCCCGGGTGCGATTCTAGGAGATTAGCCGAGCCTAGACATCATCGAATCTTCGATACGGATGATAGAAATCAAATGTAGGGTCTTGACACGAGCTATGATAGTGGAAATCGCCTTCTTGTGGAATAGCCTCTTGATCGTCAAAAACGAAGTTAGGGTTCTTCAGAATGAAAAATAACATATAAACCTGAAATTCCCGTTTGCACTCCCGTCGCGGTACGCGATGGCCATATGACCATCCCATCGCATACCGCGACCTAAGAAAACCTCATTTTTCAGATTCCTCTCGTCGAGAAACCCAAAATTCATATATTATGGCTCTAGTAACTCATTTTCTAGCTCAGGATATGCTCGTTTTACTTCAAGTTCGCATTTCGTCAACCCATCTTGTTCAGTTTTAGCATCGGCTTATGATCACTCATCTATACTCTTCCCGAATCCTTGAAACACTTCCCAAGACATTAAATAATGATTCGGTCTTCCCAAGATATCATTCCATGCTCGTACAGGTCTCCCATTTAGCATCTTTAACGATCAATTACCTGAAATACAAAAGCACGTATGAAGTACCAAAGCTCTAACAATATACTCAATAAAAATACATCATTAATACACTAAAATACATACAAAATACCCGACCATCACAAATGGATGTCAAAACCACTTTTCTAAATGGACATCTTGAGGAAGATGTCTATATGGTTCAGCCCGAAGGTTTTGTTGATCCACAACATCCTAATAAAGTATGAAAGTTAAAGAAATCAATCTATGGATTGAAACAAGCATCTAGAAGTTGGAATCTCCGTTTTGATGAAGAGGTTAAAAAATTTGGATTCTTCAAGAACGCTGATGAGGCTTTTGTGTATAAGAAAGCTAGTGGGAGCATCATTACTTTCTTAGTATTGTATGTTGATTACATACTACTATTTGTAAATGGCAATCCAACCTTGGAAGGTGTAAAAGCCTAGCTTGGGAGTTGTTTTTCCATCAAAGATCCTGGTGAAGCCGCCTATATTTTGGGAATAGAGATCTATAGGGATAGATCAAGGCGGTTATTAGGTTTAAACCAAAGTGCATACATCGATAAAATCTTTAAAAGGTTCAAGATGGAATACTCTAACAAAGGTTTGGTACCTATTCAAAGAGGAACGCTATTGAGTAGGTCTCAATGTCCAATCTCAAAGGATGAGCAAGAGAAAATGAAAGGAATTCCATATACTTCTGCTATAGGATCCATCATGTATGAAATGATATGCACTAGTCCGGATGTGTCATGCGCTTTGAGCATGATAAGTAGATTCCAACAAAATCCGGGAAATAGCCATTGGATGGTTGTTAAAAGCATACTGAAATACCTTAGGAGGACTAAGGAAATGTTTCTAATGTATGGCTATGGTGAGAAGGAACTCATTGTAAAGGGTTACACGGATGCGAGTTTCCAAACTGATCGAGATGATTCTCGGTCACAATCGGGATATGTTTTTGTTATGAATGGTGGGGAAGTCTCTTGGAAGAGTGCAAAATAAGATGTGGTAGCATTATCCACCACTGAATCGGAATACATCGCCCCCTCATTGGCAGCTCAAGAAGCTGCATGGATAAGGAAGTTCATTGCCGATCTAGGGATAGTCTATACCATTCGGGACCCTCTAGAGATCTTTTGTGACAACGAGGGTGCGATTGCTCAAATCAAGGAACCCTGTGCACATCAAAAGACAAGGCACATTGAGCGGAGATTCAACTACATAAGGGATGAAGTTGAAAAAGGAAAGATATGTATTGCGGATCCACTCACGAAGCTCCTTGAAAGGCCGAAGCATGAGGGTCATACTTGCGGCTTAGGACTTCGATATTCTAGTGATTGGATTTGATCTATTTAGTATTTGGATATCAGAGCAATTGTTATTTTGACTCATTCATATGAATATGGTTTATGATTATGACATTTTGAGTTATGTTCCATTTTAGCATGCTTAAATCTATGAATAAATTAATTATTCTAAATGCCTGTAGTCGTTCATATTTGTGGGAACAAATATGAAGGTAAGACTATTATTAACTTGGATTGGTGGATATTCATAAGGCATGAATATATAGCAAGGGGTTTGCTGCCAAGGCTCATAGATATTTATGGGATATAAATATTGGACTGACCCGCCCTCAAATGTTACTGCATGGAATCCTTGTGATTGGTGATCATAATTAAATTTGAGTAAAGGTGAATATCATAGTATCCTCCGACCTGAGATACATATTGGGTCTTGATATTACCAAATTATTCTTTGACCTAGTTCTTCGCTGCTCTAAAACATGACGGTACATAAGGATAAGACCATGTATGGTATGAGGTGATTGTGAGAGACGTATGTAATCAAAAGGGGATTTGTCCCTCTTATTTGTTGAGAGTAAGATGTCTAAGGCCTGCTAAGTTAAATCAACAGAGAATGATCACTCTGTGTCTCTGGATTTGACATGACATATGTGGCAGAAGGATAAATGATAGATTCACCTAAATCATTTCAATTCGGTGAATTAAATAGGATGATGTTATTGAATGGCACTTTGTCATACGTATTAGGAGTAGTAAACCGTTGTTAGGCGGTATTTGCTATTTGCATCAATCTTCTATGTATCTTGTGCAAGTGGGAGATTGTTGGAATCGGTATGCCCAAGACACATATTAGAGTTGATGTGGCTAGTACGTTATGATCCAAGTCGGGTCATACCCAATAACAAGCTAGACAAACACCATGATATTTATTTAAGATATGATCTAACAAATAAATATCAACACTTCGAATATATGGAAATTGGATTTCTAAATATTTGCACTTGTGTAATAAATAAATTATATGGATAATTTATGTTTTGAGAGATTTTCATTTTGCATATACGATGTTATTTAAATGGGTTAAATAACAATATGCAAAACCTACTGCTTTTGCATTTTGCATATACGATGTTATTTAAATGGGTTAAATAACAATATGCAAAACCTACTGCTCTGCATTTTGCATATACGATGTTATTTAAATGGGTTAAATAACAATATGAAAAATCTACTGCTTTTGCATTTTGTATATACGAAGTTATTTAAATTGGTTAAATAACAATATGCAAAACCTACTGCTTTTGCATTTTGCATATACGAAGTTATTTAAGATGGTTAAATAACAATATGCAAAGCATACTGGATTTTGCATGTTATGTTATGTTATAACATAAATAAATAAAATAGATTAGCTGAGTTTGAATTGGGTGAGAATCTTTTGGCTGCACACTCCCTCCCCCCCCCCCTTCTCTCTCCTCACTTAATTGTTTTATTTATTCCAAGACATGCGCTATTTTTGGTTAGCAGATTTATGTGGTGCATTATTGCTCACAACCAAATCTCTTTCTCTCTCTCTCTCTCATACACACAAGTTGTAAGAAAACTTCTTTCTCTTTTTCTCTCTTGATTTCGACCAAAGAAAGAAATATCAAGGAAGAGTTTTCCAAGTGTAAATCCTAGCAAAATCAAAGTGTTTGTTGGAAGCTTGAAGTGTATACAAGCTTGAGGTTCTTCTATCTTGAAGACTCGCCCTTCATATCATCATCTTCTTCATTTTCTTGGACTCTTGAAGATGGTATGCTATGAAAACCCTATGGTTGTTTATATTGGTATGCATGCAAATTCGTATATGGATCCGCAGCTTGGGTTTTGCATATAAAATCGGTTTTATATTCATCTAATTAACAAGATTTAAAACTTATTTATCTGCTGCGTTTTTCATATAAAATGGTTTATATGACTTTGGTAATCTTGTTAAAACCCAACACATAACACCCTAATTCAGTAGACTAGAGATCTTTATAACTTTTAGAAATTTATTTATATTTTTAATTATTATTCAAATCAATGACAGATTCTGTCCAAAACTGATTGAAATCCTTTTGGTTGTTTTCGTACCTTAGATGTGATCTATTTTTGATTGATCATTCTTGGCTAATGTTTTGTAGTTATGTTTCATGTTAAAGGGAGATTGGTACCGGACTTGGCCTAAAACCTAGCCCCAGATTAAATAAACCAAGCAACCCGTCTTAAATCGAATCATTCGCTTAAAAACACAAGTTGTGTTTCAAGCGACTGATTATTGTTTTTTCTTTCAAGTTTCTGTTTTATTTTAGTTTGTTGTTAGTTCTCATGTTTTGGATATGTGGCAACCAACCTCGGTCTCATATCGAGCCATGGACCGAACCAAAACCGAACTTTCGCTCAAACCCCATATTCAATAAAACCCCAATTTGAATTCAAGTTTATTTTATTTTACTTTTGTTTAATATTTGCTTCTGGACACATCCCCATTCCTAAACTCACTTATTTCTCGGACTCACTTGTTATAAACCAAACCTTCCGGTGCGCCCGCTTAAGGACCGGCTCGTCTATTCCGTCGCTTGCTTAACTTATAGTAATCACACTCCCCCTTTTTACGCTTTTATACTTTTCGGGGTGGCATGCGTACCACATTCAAACTTACATGTTTTATGACCTCAATACTAAATCCACAATTCTACATTATGTGTGTATATGAATATTTTCCCGATCAATTGTGTATGCCTCATTATTTGTGTGCTTAAGTGTTTAATTATTGTTATGGGTTGGCCTCATCCTCGTCCTCAAAAAGTATGTTCATACGCTCCCCTAACTATTTTAACTTTGTGCGAATAGAATATGGTCTCATTATTTATCTGAGTATTTTGGTTGTTAACAAATAGAAAGGAGCCTCAGTTGTTTACTTTACATTTACAATGGTTGTTGCGATATTCTATTTACACATATGAATTGTGATTTTGCCTCATTATATACATATAGCAAAAACTAGTGTATTGCTCACCAACATTCGTGTTAATCAAATCTATGTTTATGCATGCTACAGGTTTACTTTTGGGTTGCTTATGAAGATTGACGCCTCATCACTTAGGTTATACCTTTAGGATATTTTAATGAGTTAAATATTGTTGTAATTGTTTGTATTTAATCTTTGAAAAGTTGTACTTGAGTTATTGAATGAAATAAATGAATTGAGTAAATATTGTCACTTTAATAGTGTCATTGTGTTCTTGAGCAATTTGTCGTGCCCCGGCATGTTCATCCGCCTTTGGCCAAGGTGTGACACTTAATATTCCATCGTCACTCCATATTATTGATAACTCGCTTATAACTCATCAATATAAACGATTCATTCAAAAATGTGGGTTAAATGGGTACCGTTTAGGTTGATCCGGCATCAGTTAGGGTTCAAATCTTTGACACGGATAATATGTGTTGGGTTCGGGTTGCACATTTTGGCCCTCCAACCCGATACGTTTGGCACCCTTACTTATAGTAGTAAAAGTTAACGTCCATCCACAACCGGGACTATCCGCGTTTATCGTAATTTTTGAAACTTAAGATTAAGATTAAAGTTACATCATCCATGTTATTAATTTATGATTTTATACTTGGTATACATATATATTATATTTAATTGTTAAGCTTGGCTTGTCTTAGGTGAGCTTTTGGGTCTTGAGAATACATTTATTTAATAGGTTGTAGTTTACCAGCAGCTTTGAAAAAAAGGCAATGTTATTGAAACCAGATCGGACCGATTCGGTCCACTACCGGTCTGGTTTTTGTAGTTGGCTCGGCTTTTAGGGAACTTACCGGCCCGAATCGGTTATGAAAACATTAAAAAAAAAAGAGTAAGATGATATTTATCCTTTGAGCTGAGTGGTAGGTGAGGGTGTAAAACTATGACCATCTTAATTTATTATAATCTAACACAAGTTGACATGAAATGTATTGCTTACAAGATTGCCACTAGTCGACAAATCAATCTGAAATAAATTCCAGCCTATATATCTGACAAAATAATAATCCATATTATCTTCTCTCTTTCATATTTGATTTTGATGATCAGTATGACGACTGATGAAGCATGGACATGGAGCAATGAGGTGATGCCTTTTGTTGCTATGTTGATGATCACATGCCTGGATATGAGTGTGTTGACCATAGTGAAAGCAGCCATGAATGATGGCATGTCAAGTATTGTCTATATTGTTTACCATGATGCTCTTGGTATCTTGTTGCTGCTTCCAACTTTCATCATCGGTTTCTTCAGGTTAGTCTGCCTGCCAACAAAGTCTGTCTAATTTGTGTTTGGTTTTTAATTAACTTATAATGGTTTGATCTTGTGCAGAAATGCTGGTCGTCCTCCTCCGCTCAGTTTTCGTCTTGTTTTCAGATTCTTTATTCTTGGCCTATTAGGGTAACTAACAGATTCAGCTCATTTCCTCTTTTTTAAATTAAAAAGTGAATAAAGTCAAGAGGATCCGGATCACCAAACATATGTTGCATCTTCTTTCTTTATATCCTTAACCTCTTTCAGGGTAACATCTTTACAAACTTTGCATACATTGGTTGGTTGTTTGTAGGCTGAGTCTGTATCAACTACTTACTTATCAAGGTATTGGCTACAGCTCTCCAACAATGGCAAGTGCCATCTCAAACTTGTCTCCTGCCAACACTTTCTTGATTGCAGTTGCCTTCAGGTAGGACAGGACCATCACAATATTCTTTTTTTTTTCAATTTCACTCGTGGGACCACATTAATACCCTGCTAAACACAACTATCATATGGGTGACCATGGTTCGGTTTGGGATTCCAGAAACATTATGCAAACCAAACACCCCCTAAGCGTTTCAAACTTTTTTATATGTGTGTTTAGGATGGAGAAAATAGACATAAGAAGTTCAAGCAGTGTAGCAAAGTTATTGGGTACCATAATAACAATATCAGGAGCAATGTTGTTCACATTCTATCAAGGCTCGGAAATTTTTAACACGGGCCCGTCTCAAGATTCATCCAATCAGCTTCTTTTGTCGCGACCATCGGATTGGATATTTGGCGGGTTGATTCTTATTGCTGGTGGAATTGTCGGTGCTATATGGAATGTTTTACAAGTATGATCTTAATCACTTAAAAAAGTGGATTATTACTTATTTTAGCTATTGATTTGTTGATTTATATGTACATCCAGTCAGCAACAGCTAGAGAATATCCGGATCAACGGACCATTGTGTTTTTCTTTATTCTATTTGGGACCATACAATGTATAGCTGTGGCTCCATTCCTAGAACCAGACTTAAACGCGTGGGTGTTGCAGCCCGGAACTGGGATGGTTGCTGTAGTTTTTGGGGTGAGTTTGAGTTTGAATTTCTAACACGAAATTCACAGGTTTGGGTTTAGTCTAAACGGGTAAGGGTCAGTTTTGGGTCGATGTCGCACACACGTTTGGCTAAATAGGTTGTGTTCGGGTCGACTTGGTGGGTTGACCCTTTTTAGCCCATTTATTTTGGTAATTGTTTTATAAAAATTGTGTATTATGTCATAAATTAAATTGATTGCTATATTATGCCAAATTTTAAAAGAACAACATTAGGTTTTATAATTTGAATATAACTATTTCACATACATTTGTTTTCTGTTTTGGTTATAAATTGTTAGTTTTAGAGTATTAATATGCAAAAAATAAAATAAAATAATCTCATGTTCGTCTCAACCCATGAAACTCGTGTCGTTTAGGAGTTCATGTATTGGGTTAAAGATTCTCTGGTTCGGGTTTGTGTTGGGTTCAGCCCGTCATTCCACAAATTCGACCCATTTAGGACCCTTAAAGTTGAGTGCAATGTGTAACTTCAACTATTTATTTACAACTGCGTTGATATGGCTTAATATTCAAACTCAAATAGAAAAATCTAGCTCAAAGAGGAAATGGGTCGAACGGGTTTAAGTTGTCTAAAAAGTTTTCATTATTGTTTTTCTAATCATAGTTAACGCATTAATTATTTTATATGTAACCTTTTCAACAAGGACTAGTTTTGACTCGTTAACGGCCTTGTTACAATTTTCAAGCTTTATTGCGCATTTTGGTGCTAGCATATTGACTTTTTTTTTATTATTTTCAGACGGTGTTTTCAGTTGTGTTTCGTAATACTGCCATCACATGGTGCTTGGAGAAGAAAGGCCCGGTTTTTGTTGCCATGTTCTCGCCCCTGTCAATAGTTATTGCAGTTATCATGGGTGTCACTTTTCTTGGTGATTCACTTCACTTAGGAAGGTAAATTATCAATGCCAAAACACACGTGAAAGTATTCAAGTTCTAGTTATCATATGATCTATAGCTCGTATGATAAACACGTCTGTGTTTGGGTGTTAATGAAACTTGTTTAATTAAATGGGTTGTGTTCGGCTTGACCTGAATAGCCCGTTTAATTGAACTTGTCAACTTGATTGTTTAAAAATGTAACCTATTTAATTTAATTAGGGTATGAATTTCTGACCCAACACAAGCCTAACACGAAATTCACGGGTTTAGGTTTGGTACAAACAGGTCTTGATCGTTTCAACCCAACGGGTTGGCCAGTTTGACTCATGTAGTTTTGTAATGTGTTTTCTGTAATAATAAATTGTAATTGTTTTGGGTATCTTTTGTAGTAAAAACAACAAAAAATAAAAAACTTGTGGGTCATACTGGGCGTGTACACCCACGAATATACATGTCGTGTTCGGATTCACGTGTTTGACACGATTTTCAGGTCCAGTCGTGTCAGGTTGGACCTGCCAATCCGTGAACACAACTTGTTTAACATCCCTACCATCAACCCATTTACAACCTGTTTAACCCATACTGACACATTTAACCCGTTTGCAGCGCGATTGGAGCCGCAATAGTTGCTGCCGGATTTTATACTGTGATGTGGGGGCAGGCCAAAGAGAAGAGCAAGTTACCAATAACAGATGAACCAGGTTCATCTGATCAAACAGCCCCTCTCCTTTCATCCACAAATGAATCAAACTGTTAGGTTGCTATGTAACTCTTGTGTCCATTAATTTGAAATTATTGTTTTTCGGTAAAAAAAAAACGTAAATATCATCAAATATTTGTGTTTTTACTGTACTTGACCGGGTTGTAATATGATTATTCATCTCTTAGAAAACAAAAAAGTAACATAAAAGATGAAAAAGAAAATAAAGGTGTGAAACGGGTCGAGCTAGAAAAACAGGAAAAATCGTTTACTATCGTTCGGGTTTTGAACCAAAACATGGCGTGTAATTAGATTCATCAATCTTTATGTGACACTGGTCAACTTGCTAACCCACTTTGATCCTTAACGCATTTTCTACAACCTAATTAACATGTTTGCAACTTAATTACTATCTGCCAGCCCTTCAAGGCCTCAACCCGTTTGGTACAGTTAAATAACTTGGCTAAACAATCATGTATGGATTACATGGCTTTAAGTGAGTGCGAGTTAAGGTTGATGTTTTTTTGAACAAATAAAAGCGTGGGTTATGTTTAAGTTGAGCAATAAAGCATGATACTACCATAGAGACACAATGTTCAAAACCCTAAAAGAAGGTCAAGAATCATGTGATGTTTAAAATTATTAAATAAGTTATGTGCCGTCTTTTAGTATGTCTATCGATACGGCTCTTGTTGAATATTTGTTTCAAAAGTTGTATAAAATGATATGCTTAACATCATCTGTTTTAAGTACCAAATAGTTTATGAATATAAAATCGATAAATTAATCTCTATGTATAGACGTTATAATTAAAATATGTTAGATGACCAAGATAAGTAAAGGGATGAAAGGTGCAAATAAAGTAATAATAAAGGCAGTGATATTGATATTCATACCCGCATCCATCTTCTGGCCTCTTCATTTTCATCAAAACCCTAACTCCTCAATTGAAATCAAACTCCTGTTGTAATTGAGAAACCCTAATTCCCAATGTCTGAAGGGTACGCAATTGAGCTTTACTTCGATCCGGCTTTAGAAAACCAAGTGTTGAAAGCATGGAATGTCGTTGCTCGTCGCCAGATCAGTACCCATTTGATCGAAATCGAATCCAGACCCCATATCACTCTCTTCTCGAGCCCCTTTATCGACCCATCAAAGCTTGAAAACATCGTCAAGTCTTTCGCCTCGAAGCAGGATCCTCTACCCTTGTCTTTCGGCTCCATCGGGAGTCTTGCCAATGATAACAATGTCCTCTTTCTTGCCCCGACTCCCACTCTCTCTCTTCTGCAGTTTCACTTCCAGTTGTGCGAGGCAATGAAAAGAGAAGGGGTGGAGGTTGGGGAAGAGTACAAGCCGGACGCCTGGATCCCGTACTGCCCCGTCGCAGAGGAAGTGCCCAAGAATAGAATGCCCGAGGCCTTTACGGTGCTCAGGGATTTGAAGTTGCCCGTCAATGGCTATGCCATGGATATTGGCTTGGTCGAGTACTCGCCTGTTCGGGAGTTGTTTTCCTTTGTTCTTGGTAGCTCCTCGCTTGAATCTTGAGGTTTGACTTTTTTTTTCTTTTTGCTATGTTATATGTTTCGTTTTGTGTTTGTTTTGAATTTGATGTGGTGTTGTAAAAACCTATTGTAGAATAATGTTGGTTATTTGTTTTCGAATTTGACTATAATTCTCTTCTTGAAAATCGCTTATTTTTTACGGGTTTACTATTGTGACCTTTACTATGTATGGTTAAGATGATATTATACAAACTCAGCTTATTATTGGGACGTTGGATAATGTTTAATGAAAATGTAGCATGTTTGCATGTGATAGTGTATAACTGTAATGAAGTGAGTTTGATGGTTCATCAGCATTCTAGTACAAACAGCCTGCTTCTCACTTCTGTTCTAAACGTGTCACTGAACTCAAAAATCGCTCCTAAGTAGCCAATTCACTCTGTTTGCAGTGTAAACGAGTTGAACTCGGCTCACTTGATTGTAGAAGGTTTGATCTCTGCTCATTTGTTATCAAATTAATTGATAACTAATTTCGGTTTTCCTTCTTAACTATAAGAATCTTATTGTTCCGACGGTGTACTCAGATATCATGATTTCGTCATTCGGATGGACCAGTTCCAATTGTTTACTCAGAAATCATGATTTCGCCATTAGGATGGACGTTTGTTAAAAAAATCCTGTCTGAGTTATATTTTTTTTTATCGTAGTTATGTATATAATAGTTTTTGTGGAGTAACTATATGTTATATTCTATTAATAATTATTATATAAATAACTAATATATATGTATAACTCATATTATTGTTTAAGCTTGCGAGAATAATCAAGTTTGGTAATTGAAGGTCCGAGCTAGTTTGAACGTAGCTTGGAACGAGCTTTATGCTTCTGGCTCTGTTATGCTGCCCCTTGTCTCTTTTGGAACTAAATTCAGTTCTTGTAGTCTATTTCGAAGTAAATTGCTTTAGAGCGATTTGTGCGACAAAATTAGTTACGAGTATATGAACAAATGGCCTGGTTGGGAAAGTACGCTGGATTGGTTATGAATGATTGTGTTTGGTTTGACTAGTATGTTTTAAATTTGATGCGGTGTTGTGGTGTTTTTAAGACCTATTATAGAATAATATTGGTTATTTGTATGAGTTATGGTATAATGTGATGATTGTGTTCTTGAAATGTTGATTCTTTTTTCATATTGGAGGGTTTATTTGATATCTGTTTTGAAAGTGTATATTGGGACTTTAAAAGTTGGAAATCTTAGGAGATGTAAATAAATAGGGGCTAGCTGAGCGAATCAACTAGTGTAATTATGTAATTACATCATAGTGTAATTATACTACACTATAAAATTACATTATTTTATATATTTAACTACACTACTTGATTCGTACAGTTAACACGTTTATTTATTTTGTACTTGATCCAAACCCAATAAATAGAAAATGTTTTGCAACATGTTTACTTTAATGGAGTATATGAAGTAATTTTGATACTTCATTAACAATTTAGTTTATGTAGCCTACTTCTCACTTTTGCTTGAATCACTGACTTAGAAAAGTCGTTCTCAAGTAATCGACTTAATCACTGGGACTCAGAGAAAACATTCTCAAGTAATCGACTCGCTCTGTTTGAGGTGTGTCGAACTTGGCTAGTTTAACTTAGCGGGGTTGATCTTAGCTTGATTTGGTTATTATAAATTGATTGTTTAGTTTTAACTATATATTAAGCTAAATTATTTTTAACATACTTGGTTTATATAAAAGCTCAGGTTTGAGTTGTTCAAGCTCTAACCCGTGAATGATTTGGTGATTGCTGTTACTATTATTGAAAATAAATGAATAAAAACTATATTAATAACCGTAATAAATCATGAATCACCTTGGACAATAGGCAAAGGCAAAGCAATGAACTTGAAACTGAATCGTCTATCGTCTTTCCTGAACTCTAATGATGCTTACAAACATTTTCAAAAGCTTACACATTCTGCTGCCATCTACAATTCAAAAGCCCAATATGCCTACCATGTTCCGCCATTTGATTTTATCATTATTACTTTTTAATTTTTTTAACAGTTAACACGCCACCAAAGTTTACTCCTAAATCTATATTTTTATCCATCACAAGATTTAAACCCTCAACCTCACAAGAGGGACACCTTACACCTTGATACAATGATACCAATACCCTATGATCACCTTTAGGTAGTGTTTGGTATGAAGTAATGAGAGATGGAATGAAATGACTCATATCAAATGAATGAAATAAAACATGTTTGGTTACCATTCATTAATGGAATGAATCATTCCTAAGGAATGCAAACCATTCCATATATAACATTTTTCATCCTTAGCAAAAGGTGGTTTTTCTTTCATTCATTCTAGGAATGAAATGGAAAATGATCAATAATAATAACAATAATAATAATATTGATAATGATGATGATGATAATAATAATAATAATAATTAATAATAAAAATAATTATTATTTTTGTTATTATTATTACTCCTATTATTATTATTGCTATTTATCATCATCATTATTATTTTATTATAGTATAAATTTTATTAAATTATAATTGTTATTATACTTTTATTACTATATCGCATTATTTTATAACCGTTTTATTAATTGATAAAAAATATTATGACTAAACAGTTTACTATTTAACTAAAATATAATAATAAAGTGATGATTCATTTCATTCTTACGTGGTAACCAAACAAGACAATGAAACAGTAGTGATTCATTTCATTCCTTTGTCCATTCCATTTACTCGTTCATTCCATTTATATTTGATTGAAAGTAATGGAATAAAGGGGGATGAAATGGGAGAAGGAATGAAATGGACAATTACCATTCCTTTGTCTTGGTTGGTTAATCTATGAAAATGAAATGAATTATTACTTTAGTGTTTGGTATCTAGAAAATATGTATGAAAGAAATAGAAATAATAAAAACACTCATATCTCAAAATAATTTTTATTTACCAAAACAAGAAAAAAAAATACTAAAATGGCGACCATGGTGGTAGCTCTGAAGACGAAAACTGTGATGGCGGTGGCGACGATGGTGGTGGTGGTGGCGGTCTGGCGGCAAGGGTTGTGGTTGTGGTGGTTAAGCGATGGTAGCGTTAGTAGTGATGATGATGGCAGGGTGGCAACGACGGAGGTGGTGGTCAGGCAGTGACAGTGGTGGTGGTGGTGGTTATGGAGACGATGGTGGCGGCGGAGGTGGTGATGGCGACGGCGACAGTGGCGGTTAGGTGGCGGTGGTGGTGGTGGCGACAGAGGTGGTGGTGGTGGTGGCGGCTATGGTTGTGGTGATGGTGGTTGCTGTTGTTAGGTGGTGGTGGTGGTGTTGAGAAAATAGGTTGAAGAAGAATGGAATGAAAAAAAAGATGAAGGGTGAGAAGGAATGGTTTTGATGGAATTGAATTCCATGTGCAATGGATGATTCCATTCCATTAAGCAACCAAACACCATTCCTACATACCAAACGCTACCTAGGTTCTTGTACTCATTTGTCCTCAAACAAAGAACATTATCTCGTTTGGCGTTTTGCCATCTAGAAAGTTAAAGAGCATGTTAGTACTTAACCGTAATTAACGATTTAACCTAATATAGAAAAACAGGTTAGTTTATACAGTTAAAACCACGAACACCCCTAAGTGCTTAAGCTTTGTTTTGCATTGCAGTCCCATTTCCTATGGTACCCAGATGACTGCATCACAATCTTGCATGCCAAGCCCTAGCCACGCCAATTACATAAACAAAAACGCAAATGTAAAATCAAATCACAAGAAATAAGGTATATTTTGGATCCATAGAGCCGTACTTAAGAATACAACCATAAACTAACCATACTGTGGTGGTCTCTAGCCAGAACCTTTGGCCATCAGACAGCCTAGACATTGAAAACAAAACCCGTTCATTGGGTTGACCAGATCAACCCTTGGTCCTTGCTGGCAAAAACCAATCCTAGAAAGGGCCGATTATGCCAACCGGTCCGCTTTAGCTGCATGGTTCCAACCCGACCCAGAGGTGTGTGAATAACTGAATACAACTTTGCATAACCAACAAAAGGAAAAGAAAACAAAAATTTTAATAAACTAAACCCAGAAGAACTTGCACTCTACATATATCCGTTGAAACCAATTCCCTGGTTTTGTTTTGTTTTGTTTTGTTCTGTTCTGTTCTGTTTGTGGTGGGCAAATGCTTTCAATTTGAAACAGGTTAAACATCAACACAGGCCACACTCTGTTCAAACTATATCAAGCAACAACTCAACCAACCTATCCCTATGCATTCATTTCATTACACAACCCTCACAACCAACCAAGCCAGTTCAGTCACAAGGGTAACATTCTTCAAAACCCAACACATGGTCCGGTCCAGTCCCGTCCGATCCGCCGCGTCCCTGCAAATCACATCAAACGCATCAACATATAAACAGACGACCCGACTCAAACCTGCAAAACCACCATAATAATAATTATAATAATACTCACCAGGTATTGCAGCAACACCTTTTCCTACTGCCAATGTGGATGCTTGTAACTAACCCTATCACCACCATCCCAACCGCCATCCGGCTCTTTTCTTTTTCCCGGCCCGCCACCAGTACCACCTGCAGCCATTTGCTGAAACATCTTTAGCTGCCCATCAGCTAACACTTGAGAACCCGCAAGAGGTAACTGTCTCAAAGCAAAAGGTAGTTTATCATCTGACCCGCTTCCGGGACCCGCATTTAGATCTAAACCTTGACCTTGGCCGCCCCACTTTCTCCATCGGAACCCACGTTACTCGACCCTCCAGGTAGACTCATAAAGTATGGTCTATAACCGTTAGGTCCCACCGAGGGAATACTTGGGAAACAAACGGGACCAGGCCCGTTGCCAGATGACGAAGCGTCCACTTAAGCGTTTGAAACCAAAGGAAATGTATTTGGTATTGAGAAACTGGGTTCGAACGGGAAATGTGAATACTGATACGGCGGAACATTAGATGGAAACGCAACTGCTGGAGATGAGGGCAAGACAGGACCTCTAAATATATCAGGGTTGACTGTTGAGCTGGTGGTAACGGAATTCAACATTCTTTGAGATGGAATTGTCATTGCTGGGTAGATATTGTTTGGTGGAAACCATGTTGAAAAGTTCATGTCCATGTTATTATTCACTCTGACATTAGGAACACCGGACATAAACTGCATACCATTTTTTGAAAAAGAAACCGACTCACTGCCAACTTCTTCCACGCCGGGCCCATTTAAATCAAAATCCCGTGAAGAATTCGGCCCACCAGGTAGAAATGATGACCTAGGTCTATTAACTGACAGCTGGACAACCTGAGGACCCTCCTCAGACGCATTTAAATCAAGATCCAATCCTGACGGTTCATTGTGTTGACCAGCGTCTTCAACTCCAACATTCAGGTCAAAGTCAAACAAAGGGCGGGCTGGTTTACTGGTATGGCTATTATCAGGCACAAGAGCATCAACCTTTCGTGGCTCTGCTGGACGGAATGCACTGGTGGCAGCTGAACCTTTCCATCCCAGCTCGGGCTTACCTCGTGAAAGGCTCTCTGCAGGGTAAAATGGTCCTTTGGCAGCAGCAGCTACAGTAATCAAACCAGAAGGATTTTTATTATTAGAAGATAACGGGCTCGGTGTATGAAGAGCTGCCTTTTCAACCTCTATTTGTATCCCATCGTCACTAGGAAGAACTTCATTTAAATCAAAGTCCAACTTTACTGCAGGACCTTCAACACAATTGGGCTCGGTTCCATCATTAGGCTTTTCAGCCGCAGAGGTATTTTCGTCTTTTTCTGTACTTTGTCTTTCACTCTGCTCAGGCTTATTGTCATCATTCTCTTCAGACTTTGGTGTTAGATTAGCGTCACGAGTGGTGGACACGGGTTCGTCGGTTAACCGTTTGTGCACCAATTTCTTCTCGTCCACGTGCATATCAGAAGATGACCAAGAAGCCGATTCTTCATTAGCCTGTGTCTCGGGTTTCACAGTCGTAGCAGCTGCATCGAGTGGGCCCAGTGCGGTTTCAATCGATTTATCATCATGACACTTGTCTTCCTGTAATGGGCTTAAACTGTTTTCTAGCGGAACGGTAGGCTTTACCTCAGACTCCATACTCATATTCGCCAACTGTGTATTATTATTATTATTATTATCCACACCTACATGACCATTAGCCACACTGATATTATCTTCACTGTGACCATCATTAGCCATTTGTCTGAACTTCGCAGCATTAACAGAACTCGAGTCTTCAGGTACGTGTGACTTACTGCCAGGTGAACATGCAGGTGACACGCTGGCAAGAAGATTAATATTACCAACATCACCACCCGATGGAGGCACGCTAGCTTCAGAAAATTTAGCGCAGCTCTCCACCAATGCATTTATAGAGCTATAAGAACCACTGCCAAAGGATGCATCTATCTTACCATGTTCCTCATCACAGACAGCCAATCCCTCTTTACCCTGAGACAAATCTGTACCCATGTTCATGTTTTGAACATTGTTTAAACAATCAGTTTTTCCGGTTGCTTTCTGGTCTTGCTTCTCGGAGGGGACCAAAAGTGGGCCTTTGCCAGATATTGTAGACGAGTCTCCTGGTGATTCCACACTCGCAGTTTGCACGGGACTTCAATTTGTGTTTGGCAACCGCACAATGAGCCTCGGGTTGCTTCCATTATCTACATTTGACACATCAGATACTCTTTCTGATGTGTGTTTAGCTGGCGATCCCAGGATTGTAGATCCATGAAAACCATTGGTTGTGTGTTTACTATGTGAAACACCACTAGAGATTTTACTTACACATGAAGTCCCGGTTTTCCCATGATCACTAAAACAAGATTGACTATTGTTTGGAGATTGACTTGAACTACAACTTCTTCCCTCTTTAGTTGCTGATGACAGGAACAGTTTTGTAGACCCAAGTGATGTTGGGGATTTAGTGACACATTCACCCGAGCTTTGTTTTGGATGTTGACTTTTCATTGCAGAAGGTTGGGATGTAGAACCCTTGGGACCCACTTCAGAAGAACCGGTTGCACGTCTACTACCACCCACATGAGAAACTTCTGAAATCATTGACTTGTTTGGCCAAGAACCACCTCGACTCGTACTAGACTTTTTTTCAATAATATTCATTTCGGCTTCTACACGTCTCTTCCATGTGCCGACTAGACTTCTCGCTTTCTTCTGAATTTCAGAGTTTTTATGGCTGCGTAAGTGATTCACAGACTTCCCAACATTACACGTCTGTAAAGCATGAAGATTCACGGGCAGCCGGTCAAGTATCCGAAGTAAAGAAAAAAGAAACTCCTCAATAGATTTTTCATTTTCTTTAGGACTATTATCACCAATCTTGCACTTGTGGATTCTTGAAGCCATTCGTCTAAAACCGACAAGCCCCTTAAAGATACAAACCGACCTAAACAATCGAACCTGTCAGTACTCGATATTACATTAACAAGCATTCGTCTGCAAGCAAGGTCTGGTTTCTTCTCCGGACTATCGGGTCGCATGAGTTGTATTAGTTTTTCAACTCCACCAAAATCTACCAATCCACCTTTATCAGTGATTTTAGCAATCTCGGTTTTTAAAACACATTCTGGTCTAAGTTGACCAGAATCTGCATCATCTACTTTAGATAAACAATCACGTTTGACAGATTCTGAATTGTGAGCACCATGATCTCTCTTCTTACTCCTGGCATGTGATGAAATAGAGGATGAACTGTTTTGTACATTATCTGAACTAGGTTTTAGTTGGGCCGACCCGTTTGGACCGTTTATGGGTTTTGGAGACCGACCTCCAGTCTGCACTGCTCCATGCATTTCTATCAACGTCTTATCTAATAACTGGTCTACTTCTTGTAGTTCCTGTGTCAAAAAGGACTAAATATACAATCAAGATAATTTCAAAAGATAAGATGATATGTAACATAAATATCAAACAGTTATACTTACGTTAATATAGTCTTTGTCAGTTAACCAACATAAACACTCGCTCTCAATATCATACACTCGTCTGCATACAAATGAGGATATCCCTGGAGGAAATTCAACACCTTTACGAAGAAATGTGACTTTACACGGATGGAGTAACGATGCAGCAGGTATCTCATCCTTGTGAAAAGAGTAGAAAACTTCGTTTGGTGCTGCTTGCAGCGAAGCACCGTCTTTAAGCTTTACGTCTGCAGGTCGGTAAAGCCAATTCACACAAAGACTTAAATTATTATCTTTCCCGACTATTAATTTACGGATTCTTCCAACAAATGGAAGGGAATTGTCGGATGGCTTGAACAAAGCACAGTCGCCAACGTTGATCTTTCGACCATCCTGCAAGAAATGAACCAGACCAAACCCGTTAAAGATCTTGTTAACTCATCCAGGAAAATAGATAAAAACATTGAATGAGAGTGTAAATGTTCACATATTGGCAGCAAACATATCCAGATTATGTTGACAAAAAGTTGACAAGAATAACTTCTAAGTCCCAAAATTTCAACAAAAAAAGTATTCTGACATCAAAATTTCAGAAAGCATTTGAAATTACAAATACCAATCATATGGCTTCAAATACGATTCAGAGCAAAGAAAGTTGCTATTATACATACAAAGAGTTAGAGAAGCAAAAAATTAAGAACGGGTTGACGAAGTAAACATGAGATGGCTAATGAAGGTTAGCAAATTTCACAATGAGATAAAACCAAAACTGAAAAATTAATAAGAGCAGATAAATTAGTAATAATAAGATTCAGACATAAGCATAAATCCTATTGTATGCTGAGCAGATTGAGCCAACAGTAAGTGGTACTGAGAGTAATTAATAATAGCAATCGTAATAAGGCAATGGAAAGAAAGACATGGATGCAGTGAAATAATACATATACTTTTTGGAAAGAGTAGTTGTTGTTGTTATTATGAGACGGTGGCGTAGAGAAAGATGGGACCGGCCACATGTGCCACCGGCTGAACCACAACAACACTCACCTTCTCACCGCCCATACATAACTGCTTTTTGCCGTCATCGTGATTGTTAGTGCACAGAAATTTGACACTGTGGATATGTTATCCTGGCATATGTTTTGTATCAGTTATCCTTAGCGTGTGTTCCAGATCCCGTCAGGATCAAGGATCCACAGTACTTACTATTTATTAACGGTTGTTCTCATGTGTAGTCTTATATTTAGCAAGTATAACGGTTAGAATACTCAGTCTATCCACTAACTTGCAGTCAAGAAGATATTGACGTGTCTGGATCAATTATCCTTCTGAAGAGTTCCAGAGCTACGTCAGGATCAGTGATCCTCAGTACTTATTGCTTATTAACGATTTTCCTTTGTTATGTTGATATTTTTGGCAGGTATAACGGCTAATGACCAAGTCAAAGCTATAATCTCGCAATCTAATTAATATACCGCGTGGATAATGAAGAAAACAATCACAATTAAGGAATGGCTTGATTGGCGGCTTAAAATAGGGATATTTTGTATTCTTTTCTTGTATATAATGAAGATATGATCAGGTAGGTAAAACACATGTACGAACACACACACTAGAGCAGAAGCAAACATTCTCTCTACACACTAGCTTACTTTGTAATCTCGATAATATACTCCACAACACTTGTAACCACCTTTTATTATCAATATAATCGACGGTGATAGTTTTAACCGTCCGGGGGTTTTTTGTGCCGGAGACCACGATAATCATATACTTATCGACCAAAGGTTACCTTGTTGATCATTGACTAAAGTAATTCGACCAAAGATTATCTTATTAATCCTTGACCGAAGTTATTTTACCAAAGATTACCTTGATAAGTTTTGACCGAAGTAAGACTATCTCGTATTCAAGGGATTTTTCCCTCGTGATCAAATCATTGTGTACATCAAGATTTCGATTAATATTCGTTATTATCAACATAGCACTATACCTCACTTTACATATTTGGATACTTGATCCTTAGCTGATTTTTATCCAAAACAATTTGGCGCCCACCATGGGGCAATTGGTGCTATAATCCAGAAAATACGTTATCAATATTTGACCTTTCATACCCATATTACCATCAATGGCTTCTCAATCAACCTCTGCTTCATCAACCATGTCGTCTTCGGTTTCTCTCTCATCAAAGACTTTGTCGCCGATGCCTCCTCCAATCACGGGAGCATCACGGGCTGCTGCTACTGGAAACAAGACACAAATTCCAGTCTTCCAGAGCTCAAAGACCACTGCTGCCACATCGGTGGTTAACTCTAACAATGATGTTTCTGCTATGTTTTCACAGGTTAAAGCATACATGGAGCAGCAGAACAAGTATAATCAGAAGATCCTTCGTGAAATTGAAGATCTCAAGAAAAGAAAGAGGCCACTGGAGGATGAGACTCCTTTGATACCAAGGATTCTGGATTTCACTACTCCAGGATCTGTGGCTCAACAGACTCAAAAATCCTCCATCTTCCAGCAAGGATCATCTATCCTTCAACTAGAATCTATGGGTCAGAAAACTCAAGGATCCTCGTTCCTTCAACAAGGATCATCTATCCTTCAACAGGGATCCATGGGTCAGCAAACGCAAGGATCCTCGTTCCTTCAACCAGAGTCCTCTGGTATGTATCACCAAGGATCCTTCAGCTCCCAACCTCAAGGATCCTTATGGCAGAGTCAAGGATCCTCAGGGGTGCAAAATCAAAGATCCTAAGAGGTTCATGAAGGAGACATAATCCCCATGCAAACCATTGCCTATGGTAGACCCACTCCTATAGCAGATGCTTCTTACCTTGGCTACACTTCTGGGATGCCAACGTTCAATCAACCAAGAGGTAACATGCATAATAATATATCCTTAGACACTAACCTTGGCTCTATGCAGGATACAGGTATCAACCAGGCTATGGCTAAGGAACTTCAGAAGCTTAAGGATATGATATCCAGTGTGCCAGGAGTGGTCCGTCCGATTCCTGAAATACCAAAGGAAGCCACAAGTTGTCCAGATTTGCTCTACCTATTTGTGATGCTGAAGTCCCAAAATGATTTCAGACCCCAAATATGAAGGTGTATGATGGAACAACTGATCCCGAAGAGCATGTGGCTCAATACAGGGAGAGAATGGAAATCAATCCAATTCCTGAAAAACTCAAGGAGGCTTGTCTATGCAAGGGTTTCGGATCCACACTAACAGGATCTGCATTAAAATGGCTGCTAAGTCTTTCTCCCTTTTCTGTTACTTCTTTTTCACATTTAGTTAACTTGTTCAACAACCAATTTTCTTGTAGTAGGAAATTTGAGAAGTTAACTAGTGATTTGTATAGAGTTGTCCAACCTTATAATGAATCCCTTAGGGATTTTGTTACAAGGTTTGGCAGGGAGGCCCTAGAGATCCCTAGTCTTGATATGGCTACGGTTGTTGAAGCATTCAAGATGGGACTTCAAAGGGGCTCCCCATTTTATGACGATCTTGTGATGACTCCATGCAGGACTTTAGATGAAGTCAGAAACAGGGCACTCAGATTTATAAGACTAGAAGATGACAAGAAGATCCAAGAACGGTTAGGAGCTCCAACGAAACAAGAGTCACCTAACCAGAAACAAGGATCGTCATTCAGGAACAACGACTCAAAGCCGTACTCAAAATCCAACAATCAAAATGTCCAGGCAGTTGAAGAAGGAGAAGATGATGAGGACTACCCAAGTATTTCCGAGTATTGCTTCTCTGTTGATACCCATGGTTTAATTTGTGCCATGAAGGATCTTGGAGAGAAAGCAAGGTGGCCTCGAAAAAATGAGAAAACAACATCCTTCAAAGACAAGTCCAAGTGGTGTGCATTCCATGAAGACTTTGGCCATCAGACAGAAGGTTGTATTGGTTTAAGGAGGGAAATTGGATACCTCCTGAGCAAGGGTCATTTCAAAGAGCTCTTGGGAAGAAAAAAGTCTAAGATCCAGGATCCTGAAGATGTACCACAAAAAGAAACTCCGCTCCCACCAGATGCACAAGTAATCAAATTCATCTCCGGTGGCTCAGATATATGCGGTACTTCTTTCTCCTTAGCAAAAAGACACGCCAAAGAAACAAAGTTGGAGAACGGAGACCAACCAGTCATATCCACTACTTTGACGACTGACAAAAGAATCTTCTTTGACGAAGAAGATAAGACAAGCATCCAGGATCCTCACCACGATGGTTTGATTATAACTTTATTTATTGCTAACCATTATGTACGCAGGATCCTAGTCAACGGTGGAAGCTCGGTCAACATCATCCAACATGACGTACTACAGAAAATGAACATCCCGGACTCAGAAATCATCCCAAGAACGTCGGTGTTAGTGGGTTTCAGTGGTGAAACCAAGAAAACATTGGGGGACATCAAATTCCCAATATACATCGAAGGGTTAAACTCTTACCAAAAGTTTTGTGTTATTGACAGTCTTTCTTGTTGCAACGTTATTCTTGGCAGGCCTTGGATACATGGAATGAAGGCTGTAGCCTCTACTTACCATCAGTGCATCAAACTACCAACTCCTTAGGGAGTAGTAAGGATAGATGATGACCAAGTGGAAGCCAAGAATTATTATTCTTCATCAATGAAGCTGACAGCTAAACAAACGATAGCATAACAATTACAGCAACATCCTAGGGACGTGCTGGAAGCTCGGGAGCGAGATGTAAAAGAAGTATCTTTAGTTCCTGAAGATCCAGATATGAAGGTGTTCCTAGGATCCTGTATCCCTGATGAGATCGAGGAGGATATAGTATCCTTCCTAAAGCAACGAAAATCCACGTTTGCCTTCACACATTCAGACATGACATGTATTTCTAAGGAGGTAATTACTCATAAGTTGGGCCTTGATTATTCTATTAAACCCGTCCATCAGAAGCGAAGGAAATTCGCTCCTGAGAGGAACGCGATCATACAAGAGGAAGTTGAAAAACTTCTTAAGGCCGGTATGATCAAAGAGGTTAAGTATCCTCGATGGTTGGCAAACGTGGTTGTTGTTTCTAAAAAGAATGGAAAGTGGAGGGTGTGTGTCGATTTTACCGATTTAAACAAGGCATGCCCCAAGGATCCTTTCCCGTTACCACATATAGACTCCATGGTGGATGCAACGGCAGGGCATGAGATGCTTACCTTTATGGATGCTTCCTCTGGATTTCAACAAATTCAGATGGAAACATCTGATCAAGAGGATACAACATTCATGACTCCTACCGGCATATATTGTTATATTGCTATGCCGTTCGGACTAAAAAATGCAGGGGCAACATATCAAAGATTGGTCAACATGATGTTCAAGGATCAGTTAGGCAAAACCATGGAAGTCTACATAGATGACATGGTAGTGAAGTCGAAGAGGGCTGAGGATCACCTTAGAGATCTTGAAAAAGCATTAAATATCCTTGACCAATATAACATGAAATTGAACCCGTCAAAATGCCATTTTGGTGTTAAGGATGTAAAGTTTCTAGGATACATGGTGACCAAAAGGGGAATAGAAGCGAGCCCCGAGCAGATAGAAGCCATCATTAATTTAAAGTCTCCTGTGAATGCTAAAGATGTCCAGAGACTGACGAGAAGAATAGCTGCTCTCAACAGATTCATTTCCAGATCCTCAGAGAAGTGCAAAGACTTCTATGATATCTTGAGGAAAAATAAAAATTTTGAATGGACTCAAAGGCATGAAGATGCACCAAAGATTCTTAAGGATTATCTATCCTCGGTGCCTGCTTTGATGAAGCCAATAGATGGTGAGCCGCTGTCTCTGTACTTAGCTGTGTCAGGTAATGCAATCAGTGCTGTTCTGGCCAAGGATCATGAAGGAAACAGCACCCGGTATATTATGTAAGTAAAAGCCTGTTAGACGCAGAGGTCAGGTATTCTCACCTTGAAAAATTAATTCTTGCTTTGATTATGGCCTCAACCAAGTTGAGACACTACTTTGAAACACATACTATTATTTTAAGAACTAATTATCCTGTTAAGAATGTGCTTAGAAAACCAGAATTGTCAGGAAGAATGGCCAAATGGGCTGTGAAATTGAGTGCATATGATATTTAGTATGAGCCCAGAACAGCCATTAAGTCACAAGCGTTTGCAGACTTTGTGGCTGATTTCAGTAGTGACATGCAAGAGGAAGCTGATTTGGAGGTTCAACAACTGGAAGAAACCAAGGATCCTTGGATCCTCTTTACTGATGGAGCATCCAACGTAAGAGGAACAAGATTGGGTATCCTACTGAAATCTCCACAGGGGGACATAATACCCCAGTCCATTGCATGTGCATTCCAAGCCACCAATAATGAAGCGGAATACGAAGCTCTGATCGCAGGTTTGCAATTAGCTAAACACACGAGGATCAGGTATCTTTAAGTATATGTAGATTCTTTATTGATGGCTAACCACTTTTATGGCTCATATGCTGTTAAAGGTGAAAAACTAATCAAATATCTAAATGTTGTGAAGGAACCATCAAAGTTCTTCGATTCTTTTAGTATTATACAGGTACCAAGAGAAGAGAATGCTGGGGCAGATGCCTTAGCAAATTTAGCTTCATCATTGAAGATTCCAGAAGATATGAACATCCCAATTATCCATGTACTCTCACCAGCAATAGGAGAACAAGAAATTGGGGAGATAACAACTGACAAAGATATTGTGTCTTTGGATCTATTATCCTCAAGTAATCAAGGATCTTGGATCCTCCCGATCAAGAAGTTCATTCAGAATGGAGAGATTCCAGCCACAGAGAAACCTAACTCCTTCAAACTTAAGGTATCACAATACATTTTATTAAATAATATTCTGTATAGGAAATCTCTTGCAGGTCCATACTTAAGATGTATCGAAGATCCTGAAATTCAAGAGGTGCTCAAAGACTTTCACGAAGGAGATTGCGGTAATTATACCGGAGGTAGAGCCCTATTCTCTAGGATTCTGAGAACAGGATACTTCTGGCCTACCATGAAGAGAGACGCCATGGAGTACTCAAAGAAGTGTGATTCATGTCAAAGACATGGCAATATTCTGCATCAGCCAGCAGAGCCTATGTATCCTATATCCTCATCATGGTCTTTCATGAAGTGGGGCATGGATATCGTGGGTAAGCTACCTAAAGCGCCAGGAGGAAAAGTATTCATGCTTGCAATGGCTGATTACTTTTCAAAGTGGATAGAAGCAGAAGCTTTCGTTCAAGTCCACGAAAAAGAGGTGATATCCTTCATTAAAAGAAATATTATTACTAGATTTGGTATCCCTTCAGAAATTATTTGTGACAATGGTTCCCAGTTTATCGGGAAAAGAACCACAAACTTTTGTGACAGTTGGGGCATTAAGATGATTACCTCCACACCAATTCATCCTCAAGCTAATGGTCAAGCAGAATCAAGTAACAAGATTATTATCAACAACTTGAAGAAGAAACTAGGATCCAAGAAAGGCAAATGGGCCGAAGAGCTACCATATGTTCTTTGGGCTGATAGAACAACACCAAAGAATGCAACAAGTCAAACACCCTTCTCATTGGTGTTTGGCTCAGAAGCTGTAATCCCTACTGAGATGGTGGTTCCTACTGCCAGAACAAGCATTCGTGATCCTCAAGCCAACAATGAAATCCTTCTCCAAGACCTGGACACTGTTGATGAGCTCAGAGACCTAGCTAAAATCAGAATGGCAGCATATCAACAAAGGGTAGCTGGGGCATACAACAAAAATATCAGGATTCGAAGATTTCAAGAAGGAGATCTAGTTTTGAGGAAAGCCTTCCAAAACACAACTAATCTAGCAGATGGAAAGCTAGCGCCTAAGTGGGAAGGTCCCTAATTGATCGAATCAGAAGCCGGAAAAGGGGCATATCACCTGTTGACTATGGAAGGCAACATGTTACCTAGAGCATAGAATGCTATTCATCTCAAGAAATACTTTTTCTAATCATGATCAAATATCCTCAGAAGGATCAGGGATCCTGAAATTGGTAATATCTATCCGATCACTTATTCATTTCAGATTCTTATTAATTTAAGGATAATATATTTTTAACGTTTGTCTTTTTCCAAGTTTTAAATAATAATGCAGATTTCAAACAAGAGGTTCAATGTCTAAGAGGTTGGCCACCTCTCATTTACATTTAAGGTACTTTACTATTTTCCTTGGTCTAGCCCACGATTGGATATGACCCCCGATGGTCATATCCCCCAAGGTTTAAACGTTTTCACCTTTCTTATAAATTAGAGTTTCTACACTCTCGCCTGGAGCGCACGCTATCCAACGTATAGTCCGGGGCAGCGGGACCAGTACACGTTTAGTGGCTGACAATTTCGTAGTCTTCGGCTACATGGAGGATCCTACGATTTATGGTAGATGTACCAAACCACGTTTATAACGTTTTCACGTTATCTCACGTTTGGGCTAAATCCCGGTTTGGGCGAGTCCCCAGTTAACATCCGTATCTTTGGGCTAGTCCCCAGTTTGGGCTTGTCCCCAGTTCACGGGCTTGTCCCCAGTTGCACGGGCTTGTCCCCAGTTTATTTGGGCTTTTGTCCCCAGTTTGTTGGGTTTAATCCCAGTTAATATCATAAGTTATTTGCATCAGGTATCCTAAATTCAATTACGAGGATCACAAAAGGATCAATACTTATGGTAAAAGGATATACAGCCGGAAGGGAAGTTCCCAAGGAAACTCCATGATGACAATTATATCCAGCTTGTCAATCTGTTTTGCAGGAAGTTTGATTTCAAAGACAAAATGACAGCTGTGATCTTATCACAACCGCCATTTTGGGGGGCAATTGTTAGTGCACAGAAATTTGACACTATGGATATGTTATCCTGGCATATGTTTTGGATAAGTTATCCTTAGCGTGTGTTCCAGATCCCGTCAGGATTAAGGATCCACAGTACTTACTATTTATTAACAGTTGTTCTCATGTGTAGTCTTATATTTAGCAGGTATAACGGTTAGAAGACTCAGTCTATCCACTAACTTGCAATCAAGAAGATATTGACGTGTCTGGATCAATTATCCTTCTGAAAAGTTCCAGAGCTACGTCAGGATCAGTGATCCTCAGTACTTATTGCTTATTAACGATTTTCCTTTGTTATGTTGATATTTTTGGCAGGTATAACGGCTAATGACCAACTCAAAGCTATAATCTCGCAATCTAATTAATATACCGCGTGGATAATGAAAGAAACAATCACAATTAAGGAATGGCTTGATTGGTGGCTTAAAATAGGGATATTTTTTATTCTTTTCTTGTATATAATGAAGATATGATCAGGTAGGTAAAACACATGTACGAACACACACATTAGAGCAGAAGCAAACATTCTTTCTACACACTAACTTACTTTGTAATCTCGATCATATACTCCACAACACTTGTAACCACCTTTCATTATCAATATAATCGACGGTGATAGTTTTCACCGTCCGGGGGTTTTTTGTGCCGGAGACCACGATAATCATATACTTATCGACCAAAGGTTACCTTGTTGATAATTGACTAAAGTAATTCGACCAAAGATTATCTTATTAATCCTTGACCGAAGTTATTTTACCAATGATTACCTTGATAAGTTTTGACCGAAGTAAGACTATCTCGTATTCAAGGGATTTTTCCTTCGTGATCAAATCATTGTGTACATCAAGATTTCGATTAATATTCGTTATTATTAACATAGCACTATACCTCACTTTACATATTTGGATACTTGATCCTTAGCTTATTTTTATCCAAAACAGTGATCAAAATCAATTATCAAATCTCGTTCTTCGTACCGTGCTGCTGCGACTTCAACCATCAATTACAAACCCTTGGTAATTGATCGATCATAAAATCCAACTCGTCCAGATCGGGAATCGAAGGAACCCTAGGTTGATTGGAATTAGGTATTTTTGGTTGTGAATGGAATTGGTATAGATCTGTGTGGTGATTTGGAGAATCAGAGAGAGAGAATGAATAAAAAGGGGAAAGATGATGAAATTTGGGGAGATTGGGGCGTCGTCTGTCTGTCTGTGTGTCTGTCTGGATGGATGGACGGACCTCGTGTGTTGACTAATGTCTAGGGAACGAAAACTATAACTAAAACTTCAAACTTACTTTTCTACATACACTCCAACACCATACCCTTTATACAAATGGCCTTGCTTTTATTTTTAAGCTTATGCTTATATATAAAATTAGCTTATAGTTTTTTTTTGTAAGCTCTTTTTAAGTGTTTGGATTAGCTTATATTCTAAAAGTTAATTATATGCCTTTATAAGTTGTTAAATCTAACATTCTTTAATTTGTTAGAGTAATAATTACTAATCCACCACCATTTGAGTAAGGGTGGAAAACCCAACCCAAATGGATTGTTTTGGGTCAAGATGGATAAACTTTAAAAGTAAAATGGGTTATGATGGATCATAAAAATTCTTTAAGTGGGTCAGGATGGGTTGGAAATATACAAGTGAGTTTCATTTATAGGTTAAAATGGGTCAAAACAAAATATCCAAGCTATCCAAAATTTATCTAATTCAATATGCCCAAACTATCACGTGCGAAACAAAACTCATCCGAAATCCAAAAACGATCAAAACGAAACAAAAACCCCGAACCGACTAAAACGAAACATAAAAACAAAAAGCAAACAAAAGCGAAATAGAAAAACAACCAAAACGAAACACAAAAAACCGGAATGAAACCAAAAAACTGACCAAAACGAAACAAAAAACGAAATGCAACCGAAAAGCTAACCAAAACTAAACAAAAACACCGAATCGACCGAACCGAAACAAAACTGGATCAAAATAAAAAAATGAACAAAACGAAACAAAAAAACCGATATGAAACCGAAAAGTTGACCAAAACGAAATGCAAATGAAAAGCTGACCCAAACAAAACAAAAACACCGAACCGACCAAAACAAAACAAAAAAACCAAAACGAAACTGAACTGAAATAGAAAAACGACCAGAGCGAAACAAAAAAACCAAAACGAAACTGAACTGGAATAGAAAAACGACCAAAACGAAACAAAAAAGCGAAATGCAACTGAAAAGCTGACAAAAACAAAACAAAAACACTGAACCGACAAAAACAAAACAAAAAAACCGAAGCGAAACTAAACTGAAATAGAAAAACGACCGAAACGAAACTGAACTGAAATAGAAAAATGACCGAAACGAAACAAAAAAATTGAATTGAAACTGAAAAACTGACCAAAAGGAAACATAAAAAAAACTAAATGCAATTTAAATCCGGATCAAAACGAATCAAAAACACCGGACCGACCAAAACGAAACGAAAAAACTGAAACGAAACTCAACCGAAATAGAAAAACGACTAAAACGATACAAAAAACCGATATGACACCGAAAAACTAACCAAAACAAACAAAGAAAAGCGAAATGCAATCAAAAAACTTACTAAAACGAAACAAAAAAACTGAAACGTAACCGACCAAAATAAAACAAAATGAATCGAAACGAAACAAAAAAACAAAATGAAACTGAAAAAACCGACTAAAACAAAACAACACTGAAAGCGAAAAAACTGAGAAATCGAAACCGAGCAAATACCGAAACCGACCGAAATGAAAAAAAAAACCGAACCGAAAAAAAACCCGAAAAACTCGAACCTGAACCGATACAAAACGTTTTTTTTAATGAAAGAGGATAACGGGGGAAACATTTTAGTTATTTTACATTTTGCGTTTTTTATTTATATTTTAAGTTATTATTTTTTAATAGTTTTTTTGAATATTTTTATGAGAGGTTTTTAAAACTCTTTGTATGTCAACCTTTAACTTGGGTCAAGATGGGTTAGCTTTACCCATCTTGACCAATATCCATCCTAACCCTCTATTTTAAAAATTCATCCTGACCTATACTCATTCTGACCCATACTCATCATGACCCATCACCCAAATCCAACCCAACCCATTCACATTGCCACATCTACATTTGAGGGTAAATGAGTAATTTGCACCCTTAAACAAGTAAGCTTTTATCAAATAAGCTAAAAAACCATCTTCATATAAGTTTCTTTAAATGAGCTTATATAAGCTTATAAGCATAAGCTTAATAAGCTAAGCCAAACATCAAGTTAAGCTTATTTTGTAAAAAAAAAAGGCTAAAAAAACTATAAGGTTGGTAAAAAAAGCTAGGCCAAACACCCCCATATGTTGACTAATTTAATTTTGATCAATCCAAACTTTTCATACCATCACTCTATTGGTGACTACGATTTCTACATGTATAATTTTGAGCTTTTAAATTTATAAGGTTATTTTATAATGATCGTATGTATATCTATGTTATATTGGTGTTATCAAGGTTATAAAAGTCGTTAGGCGGTCGACTAAGAATTGAGTGTACTCAAAAATAGTAAATATGAAGAAATTTAATTTTTTGATATTATATATATGAGAGGGTTCATTGAGGAACTTCAAAAAGGTGAGGAACTCCTTTCCCAATCATTGATCAATTCCTCACATCCTTATGGTGCATCCTCAATCACCTAAATCACATCATTTTTATTAAAAAAAAAATTCGATTTAGCCTTCGGGTTTAGTTTAGCTTTTAGGGGGTTTACGTTTTCCAGGTTAAAGGTTAGGTTTTTTTAGATGGGTGGGGAGGCTTTTCTTGTACATGTGACGATGGAAAGATAGCAGGAAAAGAAAAATGCATAAATATATTATAACCGCCACATTGAAACTCGCATTATCTTGGACACATGTAAAACATAACTTGAAAATGATCATGAACACTAAATTTCATGAAATAACCGTAGGTTGTTTTTTAATATATATATTTATAATTGTTGAATTGTAGTCGATGGCGTGGTTACGCTTGGATATTAGGTTGACTTTCGATGCTAACAACAAAAAATCAGATGTTACTATGGGATCCGATAAGTTGATTACTACGAAGACAATATTGGTAGAATGTTGCACACACAACATGTTTCTTCTTTGTTAAACCATGGATTTAATTGTTAGTGTTCTTTGTATCCCCTATAGGTTGATACTAAAATTAACCAAACAAAAATAATAGTTGACAACTTCACGCCGCATCACGAAGTGCAGGTAAATTACAAGACACCGCCGCGAAGCGCGGGTAAACCAGCTAGTTCTTTTTAATTCATGTAAAAGTAAGTGAACGAAAATACAAAATAAATGACTGCTTTGTTTAATAAATTTAAATAGAATTTTTCTTATGTTGCAAAATATTGAGATGACTATGTATAATCGGTATAATTGTTAGAAATGGTGTTATGCTTCATTGAAGACTCTTGATATAAACTTTTATGACCATTGTCCATTGATTTTGTGTACAAATCTCTAAACCCCCATCCCCCCCCCCCCCCCCCCCTCTTAAAAAGATAATAATAACCCCGCCCTGACCCCAACCAAATAACCCCGTCCTGACCCCAACCAAATAAAAAATTATCTAGCTTATTGAAGATTTGCAAAGACGAAATAAAAGATTTGGGTGGTAAAAGGAAAGAGAGAAAGATGAATGGTTATGGTTATTGTCTAAAGTTAAAGATGTGATTAGAAATTACATAAGGACATGGAAGTCACATCTTTAAGAGATGATGGAGCATCAATATAGGTAGGTTGTATGGCTTTCAAATCACATGGTAACATCGCCTCCACCCATGTCGGTAGGGTGCACGGCTTCATTCCATGACAAAGGTACGCC